>NC_043000.1:977856-997856 GCF_006345805.1 Octopus sinensis
GGAGATACATTTATAAATAACTCTAAAATTATACCTATTTCTTTATTACCCACAAGGGGCTAAACACAGAGGGGACAAACAAGGACAGACATAGGTATTAAGTCGATTACATCGGCCCCAGTGTGTAACTGGTACTGTATTTATCGACCCCGAAAGGATGAAAGGCAAAGTCGACCTCGGCGGAATTTGAACTCACAACGTAACGCAGACGGAATACCGCTAAGCATTTCGCCCGGCGTGCTAACGTTTCTGCCAGCTACCACATTTCATATATTGATGCGCATGGCTCAGTGGTTAGAGCGTCGAGCTTACGATCGTGAGGTTGTGAGCTCGAATCCCGGACCGGGCTGTGTGTTGTGTTCTTGAGCAAGGCACTTTCTTTCACGTTGCTCCAGCTCACTCAGCTGTAGAAATGAGTTGCGACGTCACTGGTGCCAAGCTGTATCGGCCCCTTTGCCGTTCCCTTGGATAACACTGGTGGCGTGGAGAGGGGAGGCTGGTATGCATGGGCGACTGCTGGTCTTCCATAAACAACCTCGCCCGGACTTGTGTCTAGGAGGGTTACTCTCTAGGTGCAATCCCATGGTCTGTGTCGTGACCGAAGGGCGTCTCCGATGCGCTTTAAAAATATGTAATATATTATAAATAAATATGACGACTCAAATTTAGGGCTGTTGAAAAGGCAGATAATGACAATTAAAGCATTCGGTGACACAGTTTTTATGATTGTCAAAATAGATTCATTGACTACAGCGTCAAATAACCTTGACCGTCGAGAGATTTTATCGGTAGCTTAGCGTCGATATTGTTTTCAACACAAGTAATTTACATTGGAGAGAATGGGATAGTTTAGACTTAATCTTTTACATCTAAATCGTATCACATCAGATGAGTAATCAAATTATCTGTATGGGATACTACCTTTCTCAGCAAATTGCAAATGGCCCGGTGCTTCACTGTCATATGACCCTTAAGCGTCAATTTCTCTGACAACTTCATGAAACAGAAGTTTTTGCCTAACTCCATAAAAATGCAGTTTATATCTCTGTTATATAACTCATTGTATGTAAGCATATGGATATGAAAATAAACAGATCAACATACAGACGGATAGGTACATAGGTTATATGAACAGACAAGCACACATACGCAAATGGAGACTGGCACACATGACCATATGTACACACACACTTTACTCCACACAAGGACACATATGGAGACACGGATCCACACATACTGAGATGCACATCCATACATACAAACATGGTACATAGTTGCATAACACACACAAGGAGACAGAGGTGCATAATATACAAACACACACTTACACACACACATACAGAGAAAATACACAAACACGGATATGCAAGCACATGAATATGCAGAATACATACAGATGCACACACATACATACATATATATAAATGCATACACACACATATGTATATATATATACATACACATGTATACATACATACACACATACATACGTACATGCATGCATGCATAGGAACGCACACACACTGACCCACACACATGCGCACAAACAAACAATAAGGAACGCAGTGTAAAAAACGGACAGAGTCAGGACTATTGAAAAGGTTGCAAGACGCAACGAAAATCTTAGGAAAATAAAAATAAGAAATAAGTGGAAATTTTACCGGTGAGTGTGTTAAATAATAAGGCACAAAATGAAAATGACTCTCTCATTGGATACCATTAAAAAAGCTTCATCGAGTTTGGACATTTAAACTCAATTCTTTATATCTACATGGATAATAAGAATAGAAACTGGGACTACGTAGAATCAATTAGTTAGTGAACAATCAAAGCGTCTAAACTAAATATAAAACCCGCTATCTTTGGGTTGAAGGTGCGTGGCTCAGTGGTTAGAGCGTCGAGCTTACGATCGTGAGTTTGTGAGCTCGAATCCCGGACCGGGCTGCGTGTTGTGTTCTTGAGCAAGACACTTTATTTCACGTTGCTTCAGTTCACTCAGCTGTAGAAATGAGTTGCGACGTCACAGGTGAAAAGCTGTATCGGCCCTTGCCTTTCCCTTGGACAACATCGATGACGTGGAGAGGGGAGGCCGGTATGCATGGGCGACTGCTGGTCTTCCATAAAACAACCTTGCCCAGACTTGTGCCTCTGAGGGTAACTCTCTAGGTGCAAACCCATGGTCAGTGTCTGACCGAAGGGGGTCATTACTATCTTTGGGTGTGGTGATGTGTGAACTGGTGATGAGAGTGTTGTAATTATAATCCTTGGATCTTGGTTTTGATTGACAATGCAAAACCTTTCATGTCATGCTGCCCCAGTTTTCTCAGTTGTAAACGACTTCTAGCGATAACTAAAGAATCAACCCCGCGACGGACTGGCGTCTTCTTCAGGGTGTATGGAACTTTGTTATCTCAGCCAATAGTATGCCAGGAAAACTGGGTTAAGCTCCTATCGCATTAGTCCTAAGTTTCATGGCCAGACACGAATCTAAGTCTAAACCAATCTGGGTTTGCAACTTAATACATTACAACTATTAAGTTGGAGGCGCAATGGCCCAGTGGTTAGGGCAGCGGACTCGCGGTCGTAGGATCGCGGTTTCGATTCCCAGACCGGGCGTTGTAAGTGTTTATTGAGCGAAAACACCTAAAGCTCCACGAGGCTCCGGCAGGGGATGGTGGTGATCCCTGCTGTACTCTTTCACCACAACTTTCTCTCACTCTTACTTCCTTTTTCTGTTGTACCTGTATTTCAAAGGGCCGGCCTTGTCACTCTCTGTGTCACGCTGAATATCCCCGAGAACTACGTTAAGGATGCACGTGTCTGTGGAATGCTCAGCCACTTACACGTTAATTTCACGAGCAGGCTGTTCCGTTGATCGGATCAACCGGAACCCTCGTCGTCGTAACCGACGGAGTGCTTCCACATTACAAGTCAAATACGGTTTAGGTAGTTCATGTGCCCCAGGACAAAGTAGATAAATGGAATAAAACTTAAAGGCATCGTAGTTATATTTAAAGCATATATCTAATTTAAGATGCATTGGTTATACCGTGAGACTCATGTGTTTTTGTCGAATTAAATGAGCTTCTGAAAACTTCCCTATTGCATGTATTAGTCGATGAGAAAACAACCGTTGGATTTTTTGTCAGTAAAATTTAGCTACAAACATCATATATATATATATATATATATATATATATATCGGACCAGCGCCACGATAACACCGCTTTCTTCGTCTGCCGTAAGGCATTATTTTTCAAATACGCCAGCTGAGTTCAATTCGTCTAAGTCGAAAGACGCCTGTTGTTATCTCCTGTTATTATTATTATTATAGTTTTTTGTATTTATATTCGTATTATTTTTTGTTTTTTGTATCTATATTCGTGTAACATCGTCCGTTTTTCTGTCCTTGTTTTGTGTTCATTCGATCCTTTTTCCAAGAAATCTAATGCTCGTAGCTTAGTTTTTCCTTGGGGCTGGCCAGATCGGAGCAATCTCAAGATTAATCAGCCGAAATTGCGAGGATGATCCGGTTCTTGACTGAAGATTAGAAGCTTCGAATAACCCGTCCGTGTTTTTTGCATCGTCTATTTAAATATTTGCGTTCTTGCCCCATTTTGTATATATATATATTATATATATAATATATATATTGATAAAATGGTAGACAAACAAGGAAAGAAAGAGACCTCGATATTATGAAATAGAGGAATTTATCTGTAAATGTAATATGTGACAATTATTCGGTAGCCATAATAAAACTCCGAGTTTCGGATGCCGAGGTGGAAATCCACGCCGCCATTCTTCAGTTATCCGGCCATCGCTATCCAGCTTTTTCCTAGCATTTTTCCGATGGCCGGATGACAAAAGAGATGGCGGCGTGGATTTCCACCTCGGCATCCGAAACTTGGAGATTTATCATGGCTACCGAATAATTGTTTACATATACTTATAATATATATATATATATATATATATATATATATATATATATATATATATAGATATATATATTAGATATATAGATAGATAGATAGATAGATATATAGATAGATAGATAGATAGTAGATAGATAG
Organism: Octopus sinensis; assembly: GCF_006345805.1. Lineage (NCBI taxonomy): Eukaryota > Metazoa > Mollusca > Cephalopoda > Octopoda > Octopodidae > Octopus > Octopus sinensis. Next base: position 981,933 of record NC_043000.1, read on the forward strand.
ATAGATAGACAGACAGAAGACAGACAGACAGACAGACTGACTGACTGACTGACTGACTGACTGACAAACAGACAGACAGACAGACAGATAGATAGATAGATAGATAGATAGATAGATAGAAGATAGATAGATAGATAGATGATAATAGATAGATAGATAGATAGATAGATAGATAGATAGAAGATAATAGATAGATTGATAGATAGATAGATAAGTTTCTTTATTGGCCACACAGGGCTGCACACAGATGGGACAAGTTACAAGGTAGAGCTTTTCTTTTGGGGGATGAAGAGAACAAAAACAAAAGAAAAAAAAGGGGGTGGCGTAGGTTTTCGATCAAGAGGGATCGTAAAAGGGAAGAAAAGAACAAAAACAAAACAAAATTGAATAAAATAAAAAGAATAAAAAAAAAAAAAGAAAAGGAAAAGGAACAAAAGGAAAGAGAAATGAAAAAAGAAGAAAAAAAGGGGGGAAAAGGGAAGAGGAAAAAAAGAACGATCAATAGGGATCGTGTATCACAGTGTTATGATATATGGTGTAAAGGGGAAAGCAAGTAAGGTTTATCCGTGGGAAGAAAAGCCTACGAAAAAGACCACGGTAACCTTGGTCAATATTGTTATATGTTACCACATTTGTTTGCAAGTGGGTAACCCTCTGTTTTCAATTTCTGGGTTCATAGGATTATGCTCAAGGTGGCTTCGTCATTCATACGTGCCATCCTTGCTACATTCACCCATCTTTTTTTTAAACATTCGCTAGACAAAACTTGCCTCTTACTCTCACTTTCCTTTTCAAGTGGTACTTGAAGAAGTTGATGAGAGATTGACCAGAGAGGAAAGTGTTTGTCTCCAATCCTTTCAGACGCGTCCACCAGATACATTCTTTCGCCATAGCCACAAGGATGATGAAAATAGCTCTTTTCCTTCCCGTTTGAAGGATGGAGGCGTGACAATATTGACGATAGACTCAGCTGATAAACCGACTCGTCCCACACGTGACAGCAGTTGTTCGACATAAGCCCACAGGTCGGAAATTGTTGGACACTGCACGAGTGCGTGCAGAACGGTTTCGTCGCTCTGACCGCATCTCGGGCAGGTCGGCCCCGTGTTTCTCGAGCCGTGTCTGTAGAGCTTATCCCGAACGAGTAGCGCTTCTCGGTAGCACTGCCAGGCCAGGGATCTCTGGAAGTTGTCCATGGGCCCTGGCCCGAAGTCGTCCTGAACAGGCGGTCAGGTACTCCTCGTCGACGTCCAGGTTCGCCCCGAGCTCGTCGTCGTACCTCCCCTCCACTAATCCCCTATAGAATGCTTGGGTTGTGTTGAAGTCACTCAAGGTCGACCCGGGACGGCAGAGTTGCTTGAGAGCAACGCGACACTCGCGGTGCCAATCGCCCTTCCTCGGCTCTTTTTGATCCACGACTGCAGTTCGGTCATGGAGACGAGCTGCGGGAAAGCGTGCCTCACAAACGGCGACCACACCTGTTCACCGTCGTCTACATAGAGCCAGAGATGTCGCAGTCTCATAGATAGATAGATAGATAGATAGATAGATAGATAGATAGATAGATAGATAGATAGAAAGATAGAAAGATAGATAGATAGATAGATAGATAGATAGATAGATAGATAGATAGATAGATAGGTAGACAGATAGATAGACAGATAGATACTGAATCACAAAAGAATTGTCTCACACATACTAAATAGAAACTGATTTATTAACAGACTATCAAAGCATTGATTGAAGAGTGCTAATGAAGAAAGCGTTCTTTCCTAATGATAAAACATTATTTCCTGAAACATGTTTGACGTCACATGTTGTCACGTGATGACTTTGTGTCATGGATCCAAAGAGATGAATTGAATATCTCATGTGACCACCGTTAGCGTAGATTACCGCCAGGCATATTATATACATTGACTGCACCAAACAACCGATGAAGGCCATGGAGATTGCAGACCGTACTCTATTAAAACTTGCAGTGAGTTGTACCGCATTTGTTAGACTTGGACGGATGTCATTTAGCCTTCTTTGGATTTCGTCCCACAGATGCTCTCTTGGGTTCCAGTCCGGACTTAGGGCAGGACATGGCAGTGTCTGGATGTTGTACTGTTGGAGGAAGTCTGTTGTCAACCTGGCAGTATAAGCACGGGTGTTGTCGTGTTGGAACACGTGATTCAGATGACTGGAAAAGTAGCGCACAATGTGAGGCCTTAACACTTGGTCGATATAGCGAGTAGTGGTTACTCCATTGTCCCGGCCTTGGCTGATGTTTGGAAGGCCAGCGGTCCAAGTTTCTGGTTGAGAGCGATCTCGCTCCATACTCTGTCCTCCCCATGAGTCTCTTTCCATCACATTGCTATCAGCATGGTGTTCACCTTTCTCCAAACCCTAGCTCTGTCATCTGTCACAGAAATGCAATATCGACTTTCGTCAGACAAGACTACGGTCCTCCAATGATGATATTGCCAGTTCTGAGGCTTTCCAGCCCACTGCAGACGTGCCCGTTGATGAGAATGGAGCCCCGAACAGGACGTCGACAAGCCATTGGGAGATTTGACCCTGCATCATGTTTTTCATAAAGATGCGTTCGTGAGCATTACTATGTTCACAAAAAGTGAGCGAATTCGAGTCCTCAAAAGAGAGTGATGTTGTGAGTCACTGATATCTTTCTGATGTCAAACTACCTAGAAATGTGATAAAATCCATATCATGTCAATATCGTGTGCGAAACAAATAAGCTTTCACATTGCAACGTTTCTTTTGTGGTTCAGAATATATATATATATATATATATATATATATATATATATATATATATATATAATATGTGTGTGTGTTGTGTGTGTGTTGTGTGTGTGTGTGTGTGTGTGTGTCGCTAAATACGTTTTACCAGAAAGCGAAACTATAAATGAGACTCTAACCACATTAGACTCTAACCACATTGCAGACAGTTGTCTGTATTAATTATAAAAGACGGCGAGCTGGCAGAACCACTAGCATGCCGGGCGAAATGCTTAGAGGTATTTCGTCTGCCGCTACGTTCTGAGTTCAAATTCCGCCGAGGTCGACTTTGCCTTTCATACAATTGCATTTGCTGTTGTTGCATATTTAGAAAACAAAACAGATTTTTACAGATGAGTGGATCAGAGTGATAATAACCGATTTAAAATTGTCAGTGTTACAAAATTATCTTTTACAGCATGGAAAGTATAAAAGAGAAGGAAATATTTCTTTCTGACTTAAACTATGAAAAAGCAAAGGAGACACATTTATCTGCTGAAAAAAGCAAACGATCGAAACTATGGCGCGCATTTGTCAATATTAAGGTAAGTCTATATCATAAATAGAGGCTACTATCTTTCTATATTGTTCTATCTTTCTGATGAAGGATAAGCGTCCCAAACGTCAATGTTCTTTCACATCTCTTTAAGTGCTGTCTTCTTTTTTTTGCATTCTTGCTATATATATATATATATATATATATATATATATGTAGGTCCCGGGTTGAGTCGGGGTTAACCACAGTAAATAAGGTACTCAATACATAGCAGAGTAAATTAATTTAATTTTATAGAAGGAGCTTCTACAGGACTAGAACGGTTTCCTGATGATTTCTTTTGAATGAAACAGTTCTAGTCCTGTAGAAGCTCATAAAATAAATATATAAATATATATATATATATATATATATATATATATATATATATATATAGATATATATATATATATATATATATAAAAAATTAGAAAAAATACACATTTTATCAAGTGGGTGATTATGATCAAAATAAGCAACAAGGATATACAGAGGTAATGCAGTACGATCGTTTCATGCGACTCTATTTAATTGAACAATGCAAATATTACATCAATTTAAAATGTAGACCAATCTACAGCTGCATAAAATTATAGAATTTAGTTAAATTCGAAGGATTCATTTGTTTCCCTGTAAGTTAGGAATAATATTCCCTCAAATTATTATTATTATTATTATTATTATTATACAACTTTCTCACCTATATATATATATATATATAATATATATATATATATATATATATGTATATATATATACTTTATTAAAAAGCAGCAAAAGTATCACAAAAACTGTTACTCGGTGTTTCACGTTCACGTCCGTCGGACCGTTTCGTTTTTCTAAACAAAACTGTCCGACGAAAGGGAACGTGAAACGATAAAACAAGCACCAATTGAGGCTAAGGTGATGTAATCGACCAGCTCCCTCTCTCAAGATTTCAATCCTTATGCCTATAGTAGAAAGGATTTATAACGAGGAAAACAAAATCCATATCCGGTTCTCATGAAATATAGTTATGGACCACGTGTCTCCTGTTCTATTTTGGGTATGAAGAGTCGCTGAAAAGGTTACAGAATGTGTGACGAAAGATTTCCAAGCAAAGGACATAAAATAAGAACAAGAAGTGAAGACCGAATAAAGGTGTTTATTTGGAAAACAAAAAAGGATCATCCTTTGATATAACAATATCTGTTTCAACACACGATTTCACACCAAGAATCTGGCAAAACAAATACATGTGTATGTTATGTTTGTTTACAAGAAATGGAAGAAGTTGGAACTTATAGGAGTGACTGTGTGGTAAGAGGCTTGCTTACCAACCACACGGTTCCGGGTTCAGTCCCACTGCGTGGCACCTTGGGCAAGAGTCTTCTACTATGGCCTCGGGTCGACCAAATCCTTGTGAGTGGATTTGGTAGACGGAAACTGAAAGAAGCCCGTCGTATATATATATATGCGTGTGTGTGTGTGTGTGTGTGTGTGTGTGTGTGTCTGTGTCTGTGTCCCCCCGAACATCGCTTGACAACCGATGCTGGTGTGTTTAAGTCCCCGTTATATAGCGGTTCGGCAAAACAGTGCGATAGAATAAGTACTAGGCTTACAAAGAATAAGTCCTGGGGTCGATTCGCTCGACTAAAAAGGCGGTGCTCCAGCATGGCCACAGTCAAATGACTGAAACAAGTAATTGAGAGTAAAAGAGTAAGAGAGTTCTAAATGGTTAAAGGTAAAATGTACATTAGAACAGAAGACATCCAAATATTGTTTGTAGCAATGAGAAAGGGAAAAAAAAGAAAGAAAAAGAAAAAGAAACCAAACAGAAAAGAAATACTGCAAATTTTAGTCTAGAACTGACAGGCACATAATTAGATATTGTTAATGTTTGCGTATTTTTTGGTTCCGTTATGAATGTGGATATTTGAAAGGCATACGGAAGATTGTGTTAAAGGAGTCATAATTTATTGTAGTTTGGTGTAAGAGTGTAAAGGCGGTGTGCTGGCAGAAACGTTAGCACGCCGGGCGAAATGCTTAGCGGTACTTCGTCTGCCGCTACGTTCTGAGTTCAAATTCCGCCGACGTCGACTTTGCCTTTCATCCTTTCGGGGTGGATTAAATAAATACCAGTTACGCACTGGGGTCGATATAATCGACTTATTCCGTCTGTCTGTCCTTGTTTGTCCTCTCTGTGTTTAGCCCCTTGTGGGTAGTAAAGAAATAGGTATTTCGTCTGCCGCTACGTTCTGAGTTCAAATTCCGCCGACGTCGACTTTGCCTTTCATCCTTTCGGGTTGGATTAAATAAATACCAGTTACGCACTGGGGTCGATATAATCGACTTATTCCGTCTGTCTGTCCTTGTTTGTCCTCTCTGTGTTTAGCCCCTTGTGGGTAGTAAAGAAATAGGTATTTCGTCTGCCGCTACGTTCTGAGTTCAAATTCCGTCGTGGTCGACTTCGCCTTTCATCCTTTCGGGGTCGAATAAATAAGTACCAGTTACGCACTGAGGTCGATGTAATCGACTTTATACCTATGTCTGTCCCATTTATGTTTGGCCCCTTGTGGGTAGTAAAGAGATAGGTATTTCGTCTGCCATTACGTTCTGAGTTCAAATTCCGCCGAGGTCGAACTTTGCCTTTCATCCTTTCGGGGTCTATAAATTAAGTACCAGCTACGCACTGGGGTCGATATAATCGACTTAATCCGTTTATCTGTCCTTGTTTGTTTCCTCTATGTCTAGCCCCTTGTGGGTGGCAAATAAATATGTATTAGAGTGTATGTATCTGAACTTAATTTAAATAAATCCTTGAAAAATCTGAAATTCTTTTATTTTCGTTTTTTTATTTTCTTTCAGATGTTTACTATTATCGCTGGTATAGCTAACATACCTGTCTATTGCGCATCTATTTTGTTAAGTTCACAATTGACTTCAATTGAAAAACACTTCGGCATAAGCAGCAGCAAATCTGCCGGTTTAATAAGTGCAAACGAAATTGGATTCCTAATAACAGCTCTCCCGTTTGGTTACGTGTTCAAAGATAGTCATAAACCGTTCGTTTTGGCTATTTCTAATATTGGAAGTGCTATCGCTTCTTTTATATGTACACTTCCGTATTTCTTTCTTCGTGTGCCGGAAACCGATCAAAATTGGAATGTAACAAGCAGTATGTATCAATGAATTTTTCTTTATTTAATGATATCAGCGATACTGGACACTGGATTATTGACAGTGCAAGATTTGTTAATCTTCTTTTATACTCTCTTTACTCTTTACTCTTTTACTTGTTTCAGTCATTTGACTGCGGCCATGCTGGAGCACCGCCTTTAGTCGAGCAAATCAACCCCGGGACTTATTCTTTGTAAGCCTAGTACTCATTCTATCGGCTTCTTTGCCGAACCGCTAAGTTAAGGGGACGCAAACACACCAGTATCGCTTGTCAGGCGATGTTGGGGGGACAAACACAGACACACAAACACACGCACACACACACACACACACATATATATAGATATACATATATACGACGGGCTTCTTTTAGTTTCCATCTACCAAATCCACACACAAGGCTTTGGTCGGCCCGAGTCTATAGTAAAAGACACTTGCCCAAGGTGCCACGCAGTGGGACTGAACACGGAACCATGTGGTCGGTAAGCAAGCTACTTACCACACAGCCACTCCTGCGACTATCTCCATCTTTTTTTTTATTTATATTAATTATCGGACCGTGGCCATGCTGAAGCACCGCTCTGAAGGGTTGTAGTCGAACAAATAAATCGACCTCAGTGTTCTATCGGTATTCCTTGCTAAACCGCTAAATTAAGGGGACGTAAACAAAGTAACAGCAGTTACCCTGAAGTGGAGGTCAAGCACATATATAAATACATACCCATTTCTTTACTACCCACTAGGGGCTAAACACAGAGAGGACAAACAAGGACAGACAAACGCATTAAGTCGATTATATCGACCCCAGTGCGTAACTGGTACTTATTTAATCGACCCCGAAAGGATGAAAGACAAAGACAAAGTCCACCTCGACGGAATTTGAACTCAGAACGTAGCGGCAGACGAAATACCACTAAGCATTTCGCCGGCGTGCTAACGTTTCTGCCAGCTCGCTGCCTTACACACACACACACACACACACACACACACACACACACATACACACACACATATTACATGCACAAACACACGCACATTCCACACACATATATACGATGGGCTTCCACTCTGTTTCCATTTACCGAATTCATTCACAAAGCATTTGTCGGCTCGAGGCTAGAAGGTACTTGCGTAAAGTGCCATGCGGTTGGATTCTACATGAAACCACGTGTCTATAAAAGCGAGCTTCTTAATCACGCAGCCAATGACTGCACTTCTAACGAAGAAACAGTCTCTTCAGTGAATTCCATTGGCTAGCGTATATTTTTAGTTATTACTCTGTCGATTCGGAAAATATACAAAGCATACTGTTGAAAATAATAGGAGCCACCGACAACCATGTGACCAATCACAAATCCAGCAGTCATGTGACCGATCTGCACATCCAGAAGCATCATCAGAGGTCCCATGGCTTACCACATAATTACTCTAAAGTAAAACATCTGGTGACTGTCAAAACAACGTTTATCATCACCTAATTAACCACGTGACTGCACGACCATTAATTACTTTGAAAAGGCGGCGAGCTGGCGGAAACGTTAGCACTCCGGGCGAAATACTTAGCAGTATTTCGTCTGTCATCACGGTCTGAGTTCAAATTCCGCCGAGGTCGACTTCGCCCTTCATCCCTTCGGGGTCGATAAATTAAGTACCAGTTACACACTGGGGTCGATGTAATCGACTTAATCCCTTTGTCTGTCCTTGTTTGTCCCCTCTGTGTTTAGCCCCTTGTGGGCAATAAAGAAATAAGAAATAAGAAATAATATATATATATATATATAGAAAGAGAGAGAGAGAGAGACAGACAGACAGACAGACAGACAGATAGATAGATAGATAGATAGATAGATAGATAGATAGATAGATAGATAGATAGATAGATAGATGATAGATAGATAGATGTGGACGCCTCTGATGGGAACCCAATAATGCTCGAAAATCGATTAAGGTTGTTCATCATTTTTTCAGAGTGCGGAGAAATGGCTAATATGTGCCCATATGTTACGTATATATTATATCATACCTAGATAATGTGTGGAATAAAATCCCCGTTGACAGGCAGCTGGTGTTTATAGAGTGTTAAACACTTATGGTGTGCAAATTAGAGACTCTTTTATAGAGTGACTGCTGTATTTGTCGAGTATATAAGCAGTTTGGCTGATTGTTTTTATAGAGATTGTCAAAATGATGTAGACGCCTTGAGGTTGTTCTTCAGTTTTTTTCAGTCTGTAGAGAAATGTGTCCTGTTTATAATTATACCATATGTTATGTATATATATTATTTAAAACCTTTTGATTCGGTTACGTGCTTCTTCAAGTTTCGCAGGCGCATAACGGGAGCCCCACTTCTTGGGCTCCAGATAGAGGCCTGCGAAACTCGAAGTAGCACGGAACCGAATCAAACTGTTTTAGATAATACAATGTAAGTCCTACTAAATGTGTTGAGTGCCCTTTTCTTTCGTTTGTGCATTCACTTATATGTGTGTATGTGTGTGTGTATGTGTGTGTGTGTGTGTGTATAATAATAATACTAGGGAGTATAACTCCAAACTTACAGGGAAAAATTCAATTTAGTATTAAATCAAATTTCACTGTATAAATATATGAAATATAAATTAGAGATAAAACAACTATTATGCACCTCAAACAGTGATAGACATAAACCAATACATAAAATAACCAATATATATTTTTTATATATATAACTTATAACTAGTTCTCAAAAAGCACTGCATCCTTCAAAACTTCCATGCTTCCTGAGATTCGCCGACACTACACCTGATTTTCTCCCCTCCATACACATGCAAGCATGTATCTGATTCATACACTGTTCGCTTTCCAAACATTTATACGCACTTTTGACAAGTTGTGGTGCACCTGAGCACTGTATACAATAATTTCATTATTATTATTATTATTATATAAGAATTAATTATTATTATTACTATTATATAAAATGAATGATAATTACATAATATGTACATATTATATTATATATTTATCATTCATTTTATACTTTTTGAGATCTAGTTATAAGTTATATAAAAAAAATTATATATATATATATATATATATATATATATATATATATATATATTAATTTATATTATAGTACGTTTATATATTTGTTATGCAAGATTTTTTATGTGAAGTCGTGTGTTGAAACAGATATTGTTATATTTCGGAATGGTCATTTTGCCAGTTTAGCCAATACAAAATGGCTGACGGTTAGTAAGGAGAGACACAAATAAGAAAGAAGAAAACAAAGGACCACTGATGCGGTCACAGGAGTGTGACGAAAGAACTCTGACCGAAATAAGATTAAGATTAATGTGAAAAATAAATAACACTGAAGCAAAGTAACACCAAATATATAGTGCGTGTGTTTTTATTGGCTAAACTGGCAAAATGACCATTCCTAAATACAACAATATATATATATATATATATATTAATTTATATTATAGTACGTTTATATATTTGTTATGCAAGATTTTTTATGTGAAGTCGTGTGTTGAAACAGATATTGTTATATTTCGGAATGGTCATTTTGCCAGTTTAGCCAATACAAAATGGCTGACAGTTAGTAAGGAGAGACACAAATAAGAAAGAAGAAAACAAAGGACCACTGATGTGGTCACAGGAGTGTGACGAAAGAACTCTGGCCGAAATAAGATTAAGATTAATGTAAAAAATAAATAACACTGAAGCAAAGTAACACTAAATATATAGTGCGTGTGTTTTTATTGGCTAAACTGGCAAAATGACCATTCCGAAATATAACAATAAATTTATATTATATATATATATATATATATATATATATAATAAATATTAGGGAATAAATCCAAACTTACAGGGAAAAATCAGATTTAGGATTCAATCCAATTTTATAGTAAAATATTATATTATATTAAATTAGAGACAAAACCACTATTAGGCAAATCATACAATGAAAAACTTAAGCCAATACATAAGATTATTTAATTTATATTATTTAAATATATAACAAAATTATTAAAAAAATATAATTAATATAACACTACGATCGTTTCATGGCTGTTAAATTCTTTAAATTTTCGAGTTACAGTCATTCATCAGGTGGTTTAAATATTTATCTTGGCGAGGTTTAAACGATGAACTCTAATTTAATATAATATAATATTTTACTATAAAATTTGGATTCAATCCTAAATCTGATTTTTCCCTGTAAAATTGGATTTATTCCCTAATATTTATTATATATATATATATATATATATATTATATTATTATTAGTTATTTCGATCTTGAAAGGATGGACTTGGTGCAAACTTAACTGTATCTATTATTATTATTATTATTATTATTATTATTATTATTAATATTAATAGTAATTTTTATTAACTTTCATAGCTTTAGAATTTTATGAACTGAACCATGGTTTTAATTATTATTTTTCATCTCCCTATGTAATGAGTATTATATTATATAAGTGTAGCATTATGATGTATAAGTTTTTATATTTTACATTTTTATATTTTTATATTTATATGTATATGGTTATATAATATTTTTCACAATTATAACAAATTTAATTTAATTCTCTGAAGAGGCTGTGGGGCATCCTTGTTAATGCCTCATTTATACCTGCCTTTATGGCTTAGAGGTTAAATGAGGTATGACTGCCCTCACTGCCGAAACAGCTGTCAGTTTTGATTTAATTGCATATTATATTTGAAATTTTTTACTTATATCTCTTTATCTTTTTACTATTACTGTATATCTCATTTTGTATAATGCCTTTACTCATATGTAATGGTGTATTAAAGTATTGATTGGGTATCATCGGATAGTTGATGTTTTATTGATTTAAGTATGTTTCTCCATTCTCTAATTTTGTTGTAATATATATATATATATATATCTTTGCTTTCTTTTTTCTTCTTTTGCAGCCAGTTCCTTGATACCTCTCTTTCCGTGTATGAATATTAATGCCTCCTACCATGCGAACAGTACGTGTACGACGGAGAAAGAGGACACTCACTCGGCTACTACTGCTGCTTACGCGTTGATATTTATTGGAATGATTTTGGGTGGAATCTGCAAAGCTGTCAGAACTCCTTTAGTTACCTGCTATATAGATGACAATATAGACAAAGTCTACATCGGTGGATACATGAGTGAGTGTTTGTTTTTATAACAGCTTTGAGCGAGAGAAAAGAGCTCAACCAATGAAATTGTCGTTATATTTCAGCTTTCACCATGCATATCAATTAGTTACTAAGGGCGTGTGGGTGTGCATATATGCCAATATATTTCTATTCGTATACGTCTATGTATATATATATATATATATGTGTGTGTGTGTGTGTGTAAAAGAAAAATGGAAAAGGAGACAAACGCATATATATATATATATATATATATATATATATACTGATCTAATAAATGAGATGTCTGGATTATTTTCATATTTGCGTAATTTAGACAACAGTTCATTCACCACATCCTGTACACACACACACACACACACACACCACACACACACACACATATATATATATATATATATATATATATATATATATATATATATATATATATATATATATATATATATATATATCCTGCTATCATTATTGTTTTTACGTAATTTTGTATTTTTATTCGTGTAACATCGTCCTGTTTTCCGTCCTTGTTTTGTATACATTCGAGGCTTTCTTCCAAGGAATCAAATGCGCTTGGCTTATATTTTCCTTTGGAGCTGGCCAGGTCGGAGCAATCTCAAGATTAATCAGCCGAAATTGCGAAGTTGATCCGGTTCTTGACTGAAGATTGAAGGCTTCGAATGTCCCGTCCGTGTTTTTTGTGTCGTCTTCTAAATGTTTCACGTTCTTGTCCCAGTTTGTATTCTTTTACTTTTACATATATATATATATATATATATAAAATAATAAGAACGCAAAACATTCAGAAGACGATACAAAGAACACGGACGGGTCATTTGAAGCCTTCAATCTTCAGTCAAGAACCGGATCATCCTCGCAATTTCGACTGATTAATCTTGAGATTGCTCCATTCTGGCCAGCCCCAAGGAAAAACTAAGCTAAGCGCATTAGATTCCTTGAAAAAAAGCTTCGAATGTATACGAAACAAGGACGGAAAAACAGACGATGTTACGCGAATATGAATACAAAATTAATACGAAAAAACCAATAATAATAATAATAACAATAACAGGACATCACAACAGGCGTCTTTCGACTTATATATATAGTATATATATTTTCTATTTTCTATTTCAGGTCTTATGGGTGCATTCAATGTGATTGGTTTTGTGATAGCATTCACTCTGGGAGGATATTTTAGTCAAATATATGTTACACTGAAAGGTAAGCTGCATATATATATATATATATATATATATATATATATATATATATATATGTTAAACCTTTCCATCTCTCATCACTAATTGTAAAACTGATTTTTTAAAGGAATTACTTGTATCTCTAATGTTTTTGTCAATGCACCTCTCTAAACAGAGCTACAGTTTCTTTCGATCAATGTTGATTAAAAATAGCACTAACTTATAGACAGACAGATTAGATAGACAGACAGCCAGCCAGCCAGACAGACAGACAGACAATCGGATGGATGGATGGATGGATGGATGGATGGATGGATGGATGGATAGATAGATAGATAATAGATAGATAGATAGATAGATAGATAGATAGATAGATAGATAGATAGATAGATAGATAGATAGATAGATACAATATGGTTGCAAACTCGTGTTCGAGTATTGCCATCGCCTGATTGAAAGTCCCAGCCATGCGAAGGCTACGACCAGCCATCTTTTTCAAGCGATGCTTGCACTTGATGATTTTTTTTATAGTGGAGAAAGGATTTGCATGAATCCAATCACACCGTCTGAACTTGGACAACATAAACTGGATCAGATGAACTAGTCTACATCATCGAATATTGTCAATGTCGCAGGTTTTCTCTCAGAGTGATGTTTTCTCTCCTAGAGATATGTAACAATAACAAGTGTTTCCACGTCCCCGCGCATACATACACACGTACACATTTTGTTGGATGACCGTTGACTGTTCATAAGCTCTTCCGCTCTTTGGGAGGTCTCATTTTTCGTCCTGCAATGCGTCCAACAATCACCCTCCTCACCAAGCAAGCTTAAAGGGGGTTGCAAGTTTAGAAGCCGGCGAACCGACCAAGCAACAGGTTGGACTGGGTTTCATGTTACGAGTAGCGCCCAAAATCAACTTGACATACATATATACATGAATACATACATACATACATACATACATACATACATACATACATACATACATACATACATACAACTTTTATCTTTTGCTTGTTTCAGTCATTGGACTGCAGCCGTGCCAGGCATCGTTTCGAACAGTTTAGTCGAATAATTCGGTCCCACTAGTTACTTTACAAGCCTGTTACTTATACTACCGGTCACTCATACCGAACTGCTAAGTTGCGGGGATATAAACAAAACAACACCTGTTGTCAAGTAGTAGTGGATAACAGATATACACAAACACAAAGGCATACACACACTCATACACACACACACACACACACACACACACACACACACACAACACACACACACACACACACACACACACACGTATATACGACATGTTTCTTTCAGATTCCGTCTACCAAAACCAATCAGAAGGCTTGGCACGGGACTCTAGGAGAAGACATTTGTCCAAGGTGCCAGCATTAGGACGAAACCCAAGTCTATATATAAGTCCTCTGCTAATTATGGTTAACCATGTAACAGCACTTCTTTGACAATAGTCCTTCCTATTATAGGCGCAAGGGCTGACATTTTCGGGGAGGATGAAAGGCAAAGTCGACCTCAGCGGGATTTCAACTCAGAACGCAGCGGCAGACGAAATACCGCTAAGCATTTCGCTCAGCGTGCTAACGATTCTGCCAGCTCTCCACCTTTGACAATAATGTTCACCAAGAAAAAGGCAAAACCCGATAGAATTTGACACTATTTTCCGCGAACAAGAACTCAGAATGTAAAGAGCTGACGCAAATATCATGCCTAACGGTGTAAGATTTCTGACTATTCATGGCCATTGGTTTGTACTATATTTTATCAAACCGGAAGTTGATCCCGGCGGGATTTAATTGTCCACCGAACACAGATCTGCGTACCTTAAGCGCGTGCAGGAATTTGCTTAATTTTATCCGTTAACGTTTTAGATTTTTTTTAAAGATTTTTTATGCTGTTGAGAGTTCTGTACGTAATGTGTGTGATAATAGCTTCTGTATTCATGTATCTGTGTAAGCATTATTCCTTGGTATCGCATGTTACCTCTAATAACCTCATTACATTTCGACTCTTGAGACACTGATGTGGAAGCTGAATGTGCTGTAGGGTTACTCGTACGAGGGAACAGCAAGAGTGTACTGACGACGCAGACAAAGTTGTCATAATGTCGGACACCAAGGAAATAGATATGGTTAGCATCATACTCAAGGGAAATACAACGTGTTAACAAGAACACACATTAAATAAGATAAGTTAGTGGACTTCTGCTTGGTGCCCGGAGACGTTGTTGGCCTTGGACCAAAATTTAGTACAAATATTTGACGAATTATTTTAATGTTAAGACGGCAGATTAGCAAAAACGTTAGAGTGTTATAGGAAACGCCTGGCTTTCTACATTCTGAGGTGAAATTTCACTGAGTTTTACGTTGCCTTTCATCCGTTCAGGGTCGATAGATTAAGTACCAATCTACATCTACCATATCGATGGTGTCATGTGCCAATAGAATGACTCCTAGCCAAAGTGCTTGGAGTTTGGTTAAGACCAGACCTTCACACAGAATGAAGCTAAAGCGTGGTTAGAAACAGTTTAGTCACCTTGCTTTACTTTAGTTACCATTTGACCACAGATAATCATTTGAGCATCTACTTTTTGTGTAAGAACCAATTTCTACCGCTCAGAAAGCTTATCTGATGTCAATACTGTCTGCGTGGGAAGATCAGGCTGCTGACGAAGCACAAGTTGTGACATCTACAGAGATTCCAGCAAAGTGCAAAGGTCTGACCACTATTTGTCAGACAATGTTTTCCACAGCTCGTTTCTTTGACCGAGTTACTATTGTAGATCAAGTATAGACTATGATTGGGTGTCAGATATGAGTAAATTTGTTACACATTCACAGTACTTTACTAGCCGAGGAATACTATACGTAAGTCAACTCTGATGTTCTTTAGATAGCAAGTGGACGGAATAAGCAACGAATAACTCAGAAATTATGTTGGATCGCTTTTGTTATAAGTTAATTAGACATGGTTAATTACAATGAGATTATCAGTCCAAATATGCTTGATGCACGTTCGAATAGGGAAACAAGCTGCTCTCTGCGTTATGTCAGGGAGAATATATCTCGCT
>NC_043000.1:1007856-1011055 GCF_006345805.1 Octopus sinensis
ATGTTGACCTTCTGTATAGAAACTACCTACTTCAGTATGGACTTTGATATATATCGACAACAAGAAGGTTTAGCTATAGGTTCGCCATTATATATATATATATATATATAACAAAGCCATCCATACAGTTCACAATGGAAAAGGATAAAGACAATCAGCTAGCATTCCTGGACGTATTAATAACACGCACCAAGTATAGATTCAGGACATCAGTATACCGCAAGCCGACCTTCACTGGACGATACCTCAACTTCAATTCCCACCATCCATACTGTGTGAAGAGAGGGATTGCTCAGTGCCTAAAACATCGATCAAAGAATATAAGTAGCGATCGTGATGCCCACCACGGAGAAATGATCAAGCTCAGTAACAATCTATTAAGCGACAACTTCCCCCAAAACATACTATCCACTTCAATTATGAAGAAAAGAGAGGATATAGCCAATAAACTGTCCACAGTCTGTCTACCCTATGTGAAGGGCCCCTCCGAAAAGATACAAAAGATATGCGGCCCATATGACATCAGGACAGTATTCAAGAGTAATACAACACTTCGCAAATATCTTCTTCAAGTAAAACCACCAATAGAAGAGAATATTACCAAAGACTGCGTGTACTCCATCCCATGCAGCTGTGGTAGGTTATACAAAGGCAAAACATGCCGCCCCCTCAAAATAAGAGTAGAGGAACATCGCAAAGCTGTGACACGAGGAGATATTGATAAATCGATTATAGCTGATCATGTATGGAAAAATGAAGACCACCTCCCCCTGTGGGATGAAGTTAAAATAATAGACAGAGAACACCACTGGAAAATACGAAAACTAAAAGAAGCAGCACATATGCTAGGACACAACAACCTCCTAAGCAGGCCGAGTACAGATACGAATAGCACACGGGAACCGGTATTAAGGAAAGATAGGTAAGTATTTGATCTATAAGCCCTAAAATTAACTCCATAATTGCCCACGGGCATATGGCATAGTGGTTAAGAGTGCGGGCTACTAACCCCAAGATTCCGAGTTCGATTCCAATAATAATTACATCGAAAAATACCTTAGGAATGAGAACCCAGGTTCGAAATTTCCCAAGACACCTGATGAAGGCTGGAGGGTATATCAGATGATATACAAGATGGGGACAAATATCCGTCAAATGTAACTAATGTAAATAAAGTGCGTATTGTATCCTGACTTTTAAGATATATTTTGCCTATTTGATTATGTTTGCTGGCCACTTTACCATTAGTTTTTAACAGATAAAAATAACTTATTTGAACTTTGAATTTATACTTGCTCGCAGATAATGCATCGTCATTCTTTGTGTTTTTTGTCTCTCCACACTACTGATGTTATCCAAGGGAAAGGCAAAGGGGCCGATACAGCTTTGGCACCAGTGACATCGCAACTCATTTCTACAGCTGAGTGAACTGGAGTAACGTGAGCAAGTGTCTTGCTCAAGAACACAACACACATCCCGGTCCGGGATTCGAACTCACAACCTCACGATCGTAAGCTCGATGCTCTAACCACTGAGCCATGCGCCTTCATCTGGAAATTGCTGGGCCTTCAGCTGAAAAGACGCGCATGAATTATATTTTCATCGTTCATCTCATCAAGTTATCCTTTCACCTTTACGCACCCATTTTCCCTCCTCATCAGGAACATTCTTTCTGTCACTTTACCACTGTTCCTTTTTCTCTGATTTTGTCTTCCACATCCATCTCCTCTTGGCCTTTTTATTCCTCCATTTTCTAACCATTTCCTCTCTTATTCTCACATAACATATCTAACACAATGACACGTATTCTCTCACCATGTCTCTTTCTCACTCTCTCTCTATCTCTATCTCTATCTCATTCTCTCTCTCTCTCTCCCTCTGAAAAACTCATGACTTATAAAACTGTCTGAATCCACTCTCCATACAGGTGCAACTTATATCTCAATGTTTATGTTCGGCGTTATCATCAGTGGTTCTGTGACGAGCTACTTCAAACTCAGTATTCCAGGAAGCTACCGCATGAGCGTTCTAGTTCTCCTATTACATGTGTGTATATCGTGGTTGTGCTACAACCTCACTTGCCCCAAATCGGACATAGTCAAAACATATGTATCCAGCCAGTAAGTATTCTAATTTTCGTTCATTAAGCGTTAGGCGAGTATAGAGCGTAGGAAGAATTAATAAAGTTACAAGACAACAGGAATGACATACTCAATTCTATGGCTCACAGTTGTTTCTGCTCTGAGGAAGCTATAAGGTAATACACAAGCACTCAGCTCAGATTAAGATACAATTCTATCGTGATAAAATACATGCAACCAATAGTTCACATTCAGCTGAGAGTATCTGGTAAGGACACTTCCCTTGACCATGCAATGGGCATTGGGTAATAAAAAAGAGACAATGTTTTTGTTTTATATCTTGTCAACCTCCTTCCACATTATCTCAATGTATATAAAATTTAGCAAAAGCATTTAAGCTTGCCAAAATATAGACTGGTAGCTTGTTGCTCTGTATTCCTGGAAAATTATTCGATCATATGAAGGATCGATTAAATATGCATACTGCAATGTGCAGCGTTTGCATTGTTCCAGGCTATTCGGCACACGTGTAATCTAAACAAATCGTAGATAATGCATCGTCATTCTTTGTGTTTTTTGTCTCTCCACACTACTGATGTTATCCAAGGGAAAGGCAAAGGGGCCGATACAGCTTTGGCACCAGTGACATCGCAACTCATTTCTACAGCTGAGTGAACTGGAGCAACATGAAATAAAGTGTCTTGCTCAAGAACACAACACACATCCCGGTCCGGGATTCGAACTCACAACCTCACGATCGTAAGCTCGATGCCCTAACCACTGAGTCATGCACCTTCACACACACCACACACACACACACACACACACACACACACACACACATATATATATATAAATTTAACAATTAAGGATAACTTCTTAATAAGGAATCTTAACAAGAAATTATCAGGTAGTTAGCGTGAAAAACCTCATAAGAGAAAAAAATTCGAAAATAATTTTTTTCTTTTGAAAATATTAATTTATATTGTATAGAGGGCATTATTACACATAAATGCCTCACACTAAGAGGGACATAAGTCATTACTACCAAAATTTCACAGTGAAATTTTGGTAGTAATGACTTATGTCCCTCTTAGTGAGAGCATTTATGTGTAATA
>NC_043000.1:1011155-1028655 GCF_006345805.1 Octopus sinensis
ACTATTATGATAAACATTATGACCATTTATGTCTTTTGTGTATGTAATTTCGATTCCTATATTCTTCTTTAAATTTGACATTTCGCATATTTAGAAGAGACCTTGCAGTTAACGAGATCGGATATAACCCGCAGCATTACTGCTTGGGTTGTGAATGCTCAGAAGATGAGTACAGTTTACTTTGTGGTGAAGATGGTCGAAACTACAGATCCGCATGCCATGCTGCTTGTCAATACCTTGATATGCAGACTTTTGTAAGTCCACACAGTTTTCTGTTTTTCTTATATACCATCCTTCAAATAGGATGTCACTTATAAACTCTGCCAGTGATAGAGAAAAAAACGTAAAGCCGTGTGTTGAAGACTTATCCCTAATAATATCATATACAGTAGTACAGCACATCAAACTTATGAGATTTGTTGTTGTATTGTAAGATAGTCAGCGTGAGAAAACATAGCACTAATGTTCATATAAAATCTATAGATTCACTTAATATCTGTAAGTTCATATGATATCTATAAGTACTGAAGATGGCTTAGATTGAATCAGCTGAAATGTTTTGCTGCTCTCATCCTCTCTTCGAGAAATAGCTCTAAGTAGCCCAAGTTTAAGGCAATGAGCAGGTAGAATCGTTAGCACATCGGGCGAAATGCGTAGCCGTATTTCGTCTGCCGATACGTTCTGAGTTCAAATTCCGCCGAGGTGACTTTGCCTTTCATCCTTTCGGGGTCGATAGATTAAGTACCAGTTACGCACTGGGGTCGATGTAATCGACTTAATCCGTTTGTCTGTCCTTGTTTGTCTTCTCTGTGTTTAGCCCCTTGGGGGTAGTAAAGACATAGGTATTTCGTCTGCCGTTACGTTGTGAGTTCAAATTCCGCGAGGGTCGACTTTGCCTTTCATGCTTTCGGGGTTGATAAATTAAGTACCAGTAACGCACTGGGGTCGATATAATCGAATTAATCCGTCGTCTCTCTGTCCTTGTTTGTCTCCTCTGTGTTTAGCCCCTTGTGGGTAGTAAGGAAATAGCTATTTCGTCTGCCGCTACGTTCTGAGTTCAAATTCCTCCGAGGTCGACTTTGCCTTTCATCCTTTCGGGTGCGATAAATTAAGTGCCAGTAACGTACTGGGGGTCGATATAATCGACTTAATCCGTCGTCTGTCTATCCTTGTTTGTCTCCTCTGTGATTAGCCCCTTGTGGGTAGTAAGGAAATAGCTATTTCGTCTGCCGTTACGTTTTGAGTTCAAATTTCGCCGAGGTCGACTTTGCCTTTCATCCTTTCGGGGTCGATTAAATAAGTACCAGTAAATCACTGGAGTCGATATAATCGACTTAATCCCCTTGTCTGTTCTTGTCTGTCCTCTCTATGTTTAGCCCCCTGTTGGGCAATTAAGAAATATATATTCTGTTGAAAGTTATTCTGGGTTTTCACTATGTTCAGTAATTTTGCTTTTATCAACTTTTATCCGTTTATTTTTACTTGCATCATTAATCAATACACCTCAAACATATGCTTTACATTATTAAACAATATGTCTTCTTTTCAGCAATATTCCAACTGCTCGTGCATTGGTGGAAATAAAACAGCTCATTTTGGTGCATGCCCAACTAACTGTAAGGCCGGTTTATACTTAACAATATTCAACTCAATACATTCAATATTAATAGGTATAACAACCAGTCCGCATATAATCATCTTAATGAGGTATGTTGCTTCCTTGTTTTCTCCCTTTTTTTTTATATCATATGTCAAAGCAGATAGAATTGTGAGTGATGTTGTGGAGTAGTTATGACAGGCGGCGTAGAGGCAAACAAAAAGTAAGTGGAGGATTAAGAAGTTCTCTTCGCCACCCTCCTGGTTCCGGTTACGATCACACTGCATGGCAACTTGAACAGTGACGGTCTATAGCAGTGCTTTTCAACCTTTTTGCTGGGGCGGAACCCCAAGGAAACATTCCACTGGCTCGAGGAACCCCTGTGCAATAATTTAATAGTCTTCTGCAAACATATCTAAACAGGAGAATTAAAAATTACTGCCGATTTTAGCAGTTTTGTAACTTCTTGCGGAACCCCTGGACTGTACTGGCAGAACCCTAAGGTTCCGCGGAACCCTGGTTGAAAACCACTGGAATTTTGAGAGACTTTCTATCTGTTTCCTCCGCTGTTGTAAGCGTATAAGAGATATTTTCACATTCTTCTTATTTTACTCACAGCTAGGCTTTGTAATGCTCAAATTTATTTAAGTTCTCTTGATTCACACTGTGTTGTGCATAGCACACACTCACACACACATACAACATGGTGCCATCAACGTCAGACGTAGAGAACCGTTAAAAATTTATTTTTGAATATTTCTTTCTTCAATAACACCGATTCCTCTAACCTAAATCAATAACTGGTTTATTTCATCAATTATAAATAAGAGAAACACCTTTTACTTACAAACGTAGCATTATTTAGACCGACTTTTACAAAATACGTGGAATTTCGCTAACACGATCAAAGCTGAAACTAATAACAGCACCACCAATGCAAATAGCACTACTGATCTAGTAAGCTGTTTAAGAAGACGTGAGTTTTTGTTTTTTTTCTTAAGCACTCCGTCGGTTACGACGATGAGGGTTCCGGTTGATCCGAATCAACGGAACAGCCTGCTCGTGAATTAACGTGTAAGTGGCCGAGCACTCCACAGACACGTGTACCCTTAACGTAGTTCTCGGGGATATTCCAGCGTGACACAGAGAGTGACAAGGCCGTTCCTTTGAAATACAGGTACACAGAAACAGGAAGTAAGAGTGAGAGAAAGTTGTGGTGAAAGAGTACAGCAGGGATCACCACCATCCCCTGCCGGAGCCTCGTGGAGCTTTAGGTGTTTTCGCTCAATAAACACTCACAACGCCCGGTCTGGGAATCGAAAGCGCGATCCTATGACCGCGAGTCCACTGCCCTAACCACTGGGCCATTGCGCCTCCACAAGAAAACTTGAGTACTCTTCTCATTGTACACAGGTCTTACATCTAAGCTAAGATGCTATAAAAAAAATAGGATCTTTTCGGTTTGAACGGCAGTTTTTTCTAGCGGTGTCATATGAAATTGTCACCCATAATTATGACCCTAGTATCGATCTATTGCATTTCAATCTGTTTTAGAGTTAGGGTTAGTTAGGGGTGGGGAAGGGTATCTTTTTTTTTTCACAAATGTAAATAAGCCCAATCTGTTTCTTAAACGAGGGTCATATTCATACGGCACAGAATGTTTTTTTTTACCTCAATAGACGTCAGTGATTGGTTGAAACTGCAGAAATTGAAGAAAAAAAACAAACAAATATCTTACAAACTATAGAATTTTCTCAATAAAGCCAAGAGAAAAAGATGTTTTATAAACACATTCTACCAGTATACGAAGTTTAAAATTCTTTAGTTACTTAGGAATTATGTTAAAAACTGCCGTTCAAACCGAAAAGATCGAAAAAATAGCCCGTAATGACTTCTATCAGATACATGAAGCGGCCAAAAAAGTACTGAGACGAAGATCACTCCAACTTAAATATCTTTACGGTGAAACAGCCTTTGATAAGAAGTATCTTTCTTCGAAGAAAAAAACCTACATACATATGTGTGCGTGTGTGTGTGTGTGTGTGATAGATACATACATACATACATACATACATGTAGATGTGTGTATGTATGTGTTCACAAAAAAGTTTACAGTGATTTTGTAGGTTCACCATGGGTAGCTTCCTCAAACTGTCTAAGAAAGATAGTGTATAGCGAGTTGTTCCCTGTTAATACTGTAAATCATTGCAACAAGATATGTTTTATTCCATATTAAGTAAGTTATTTATAGGTTCGCCTAAAAGAAAAAAAAAATATTAATTCTCATGACCCTATACTTTTCAGAGCCCCTGAGAATTGTAGCATGAAGGGAGAAAGTTTATCTTCGACCTAACCCGAATGCTTACAACAAAGCGAAGTTGGCTAGAGCCTTGGTGACTGTATCAAGCCAAACAACGAATTAAGAAGTCTACCATGGTATAACTTGAACTCAGAACACAAAGCGCCGAAACAAATATTGTTAGACACCTTGTACAACTCTCAAACAATTCCGCCAATCCACTATTTTGCGCCAGGGATATATTTGTTGAGTCAGAAAGCATAAAAAGCAATTTTGACCTCGAATGTTATGGGATTTGAGCTGTCAGCATTACGCTGTCCTGTAGCGCCATACTACGTTGTCTTCTGTTCTAATGACACAGCCACTAAAGTATATTTATCGAGTTTGCTCTAAATATTTGTATACGCAAAATAGGTCATGCGTCACGATTTCAATATAACAGGTTCACTTAAGGGACAAGCGTGCAACCGGGAAGCGCCAACGTGATCACTCGACCTATTAGAAATAGTAGCGAGACCTCATATCACGCTATACCGAATTAAAACTTTAAAAACAAAATAAATTTGAGGTGTAATTCTAGAAATAAAGATGAGATGCTCGCGGTTGGAACGCGGTTGGCAAAGGTCAACTCGAATAGGACAGTTCACTTCTTAGATTGAACATCAGCAACAACGAAAACAAGCGTGTGTAATCGAAGCACTTAAGATATCCGATATTTATCATCCGGTGTCAGTTTTAGTATTAATTACAATATTGGATAGAATTATTTCAGTTAGAAATAAACGTGTTTATATGTACGTGTGGAGAGAGAGAAGCGCGTTGTATGTGTGTGTGTGTGTGTGTGTGTGTGTGTGTGTGTGTGCGTGCGAGTTATATAACCCCTAACTCAAGAATGTCGAACACCCTTTGTTAAGCCTACAGTATTACCTAAGAATGTATAAATATAGCCGCATTACATTAGATAGATAGATAGATAGATAGATAGATATCATTAAATAACACATTACAATTTTTTTCTGTTGCAAACATCGGAATTATCACCTCCTACAAAATTGGTGATGCTAAATTCAGATCTGTCAACCAAATTTCTCTTGATGTTCAGAAATCCACATTGCAAGACGCCTAAAAGGTTGTTAGAGCGTTTAATAGAATGCTTCGGGGTTCGTTCCGATTCTCTCCGTTCTAAGTTCAAACACCGCTCGGGGTTAACTTTGCTTTTCGACTTTTTGCAGTTGTTAAAAATGTAAGCAATCCAAGGCAAAAGTGTAAGAATGTCGGATCAGATGCCCAACGTTATTTGCTACAGTTCTTTGCATTTAAGTTCAAATCCCACAATGATCATCGCCACCTTAGTAACTTGTGTGCCTTTAGCAGTTGATCTTGGATTTTTTTTCCTTCGTAAAACCAGCTCTATTTGTTATACTAAATAACTGATTCGTATGTTCATGCCAAATCATGCCGACCGCAAATAATACAACTTTATTTTACCATTCAACCAATCTGTTAACATAGCTTTGTACTGCGCACTGTAAATTTCGGGTGCCTAATGCTGTCCCTGTAGGTTCACCATGGGTAGCTTCTTAAAACTGTCTAAGAAAGATAGTGTATAGCGAGTTGTTCCCTGTTAATACTGTAAATCTGGAAAGACCAGATTCTTAACTGATTAGATCCACAGGATCAAAACAGCTTTTAACCCTACCCAATCAGCCACCGGCAATATTTTAACATTAAGCAGCTTGGATCCGCTGCTACCCAGACCCCGGCGAATAGTTTCTTATATACACTCGGGTTCTATCCCAGGTGGCAACCCGCAGACCCAAGCTTTTGTCAACTTCTTCCCACAATACTTGGGAAGAAACAAAATCTCTTTGCCCTCTAAGGGCTAGCTCGCAAATTTGCAAGCCTCCTCAGGGGTGTTAAATAGCAACCACACCGTTACATACATGACACCACTGGCAAGAAATTTTATAGATAGCAGATACTCTACCAACCCTTTCAATTTGTATCTTTTTAAAGAAGGCAATGGTGTAAGTCCTCAACACCACCGTCCTCTCTTCAAAGTCTTTCATCCAATGTTTGAGTAGGATAATCTACCACTCCAACGCAGTGTTGTTCATCTTTTTTGTCATGTATTTTGGGGAAAAAGTTCACAGAAAAACAAAAGTTTAAAGAGTTCAAAAATCAAAAATGAAGGAAGGAAGAAGAAAAGAAAAAACAATTCAAAAACACAGAAAACTATTCTTGTGGCTGTCTTGGTACTCCTGGCCAACTCGGTAATCCACTTGGAAATCCAGGGCACAAAGCAGTCACACAACAATTTCACCAAAAATGGATAAAAACAAAAAAAAAACACAATGTTCGCAATTATTGGAGTAGGGATACGCCCTACCACCACCACCACCACCAAAACACACTTCTCACTGCTAAGTGAGACTCTAAACACAACTTCAGGCAGACAAATGCCCGGAACTCAGTGGAGATTTCTGGGTCGACAAAATAAATAAACACGAGCAACAAACCCCCACTGAATCCACCCCCACCCCCACCCCCCAAAAAAACAAACGTCTTACCATGTAGTTGTGCTTCACTTGTTCAATAATTCACGACGTTAGTGTACAGCATCGTGACTCCTAGCAGTGCAAAGAAAAATACTGACCAACGCATGAGCAGAAGCAAGCTCCTTACCACACAGCTATGCTTGCACCTTTACAGGAAAAAATTAACAAAAAATGTCGAATTTAATTTCACAAAATCTGGATGTGATAAAAATAAAATTCTGTACACAGATTTGAAATCCATGCACCAATGTTACCCCGAAAATTCCATTTTGTTTCCTTGTTAAAAATACATTTGTATTACAGAGACGTACTTGCATGGCAAGTGTTTTGGTCTGCCATCTTGTTTTGAAACAAAAACGTTCGCAGCGCGGAAGACACAAGTTAGCCATTTAAAAATACGCAAATACCGTTAACTTCACTTAGATATTTTGTTTGTAAAAAGGTGTCAAAGGTTTCGTCGCAGTAACCAGATCGCAGTTTAGAGCGACGAATTTATTGATACCTTATTACACAGAATAAATGCTTTAGTTATGTAAACGGTCTTTGTGTGTTTCCGGATGGCTAAATCGTGTCTTCAACGCCGCTATGCAATTATGAGTTAGTGTATTTTGTGTTTTTACAAATAAATTCATTTTCAAAACTCACTTTCCAGGAGTGTTTTGGATTCAGATAAATCGATGGCCATAGCAGTCACTACATTTATGTGTTCAGTTTTCGGTAAGTATTTTACATTCTTTGTTGCTATATTTATTTATTTTTATTTATTTATGCGCCCTTTTCAAGCCTAGCCATGCTCATGGGCCCGGTTTTCCGGTTTCTATGGTATATGTGTTCTCCCCCCTCCCCCAGCTGGACGGGACGCCGGTCCATCGCAGAGTTACCCAAGAAACAGGAAGAAAGAGTGAGAGAAAGTTGGGGCGATAGAGTACAACAGGGGGTCACCCCCCCCCTGCCGGAGCCTCGTGGAGCTTTAGGTGTTTTCGCTCAATGAACACACACAACGCCCGGTCTGGGAATCGAAACCGCGAGACAGCTGCCCTAACCACTGGGCCATTGCGCCTCCACCAAATAAATGCGCCCTTTTTAAAGCCCAGCCAGGCTCATGAGCCCGTTTTCCCGGTTTCAGTGGCGTATGTGTTCCCCAGCTGGACGGGACGCCAGTCCATCGCAGCGTTGCTCATTTTTGCCAGCTGAGTGGACTGGAGCAATGTGAAATTAAGTGTTTTGCTCAAGAACGCAACGCGTCGCCCGGTCCAGGAATCGAAACTACAATCTTACGATCATGATGCTGATACCCTAACCACTAAGCCACGCGCCTACACATATTTATTATTAGTTTATGTATAATTGTGTAGGCATGTATAATAATGCAGCATCATCATCATCGTCGTCGTCGTCGTCTTCACTATCGTCATCTTCCTCATTGCTTTAGTCACCACTTTTCCTCCGTTTCCATCGGTTAGATGGAATTCTTAAAGTCAGATTTTCCAAGGTCGGATGCCTTTCCTGACGTCAACCCACACCTCTTTCCAAACAAGGTAATATTTCTCCATGGCCGGGAGACTAGAAACGAAGGGCTCTGCTTGTTTGACAGTGACGCTTGTTTATAACGACCCCGTCATGTAAACACAAGGAAGCACATACACACACACACACATGTAACACGTACACATAAATATACATGTACAATATATATAGGCGCAGGAGTGGCTGTGTGGTAAGTAGCTTGCCTACCAACCACATGGTTCTGGGTTCAGTCCCACTGCGTGGAATCTTGGGCAAGTGTCTTCTGCTATAGCCTCGGGCCGACCAATGCCTTGTGAGTGGAATTGGTAGACGGAAACTGAAAGAAGCCTGTCGTATATATGTATATATATATGCGTGTGTGTGTTTATGTGAGTGTGTTTGTTCCCCTAGCATTGCTTGACAACCGATGCTGGTGTGTTTACGTCCCCGTCACCTAGCGGTTCGGCAAAAGAGACCGATAGAGTAAGTACTGGGCTTACAAAAGAATAAGTCCCGGGGTCGATTTGCTCGACTAAAGGCGGTGCTCCAGCATGGCCGCAGTCAAATGACTGACACAAGTAAAAGAGTAAAAGAGTAAGAGTAAATACACACACAGACACTCATGATCGTAAGATTGTGGTTTCGATTCCTGAATGGGGCGACGCGTTGTACTCCATCAGGTGAAAGATAAATATTGTTTAATGAACACAGTATATATTTTTATAAGTTACTAATAGTTTCATGCAATATGTCGTTTTCCTTAAATGAAACTATTAGTAGATTGTAAATATATGAACTGTGTTCATTAAACGATGCGTATAATTCATTCACAAGGCTTTGGTCGTACCGGGACGCGAAAATTTTTTTCCCACGAGAGTTCCGGACCCCAATCATGTACTCATTTGCATACAACCAATCAGAGCTCAACTATCAAACTAATTCATGAGCACATAACAAGTGATGGGCGATAAGGTAAGGTCACTTGGGTAAGGAATGACCATGCTTCTTTTCTCTCTTAATAATGCTTGTTGTTCTCGTTCATATTTCAACCATGGCTGCCCCTGCGTAATTGTTTGTGTTGTTGTTTACTTTGTAAAACAGTAAAGGGGATAAGGTTGCTAGTACATCACCCTCTACCCACATTTTCCCCATCCACATCTTTACCATAAGGGGCCCTAGCAAAATCCGATAATAGGTATAGATGCAAATCTCTTTAATTACTTGTCTCCTAAAATCAGGCATGACTTGGCGATCGGTCGACTTACAACATCGTTCTTCGTCTTGTTTACTTGGTTGAGCGTGTTTTTTAACTTGACAACAAATTCAAGGTGAGCTCTGATTGGCTGTATGCAAATGAGTCCATTTCTGGGATCCGGAACTCTCGTGGGGGAAAAAAAATTTCACAGCCGGGACTTTAGTAAAAGACACTTGCCGAGGTTTCAATGTTGGAAGTCTGGACCACACTTCACATGGTTGAGAAGCAAACTTCTTAAACACACAGCTAAAAACATATATGAGGTTTTATTAGTTTCTGTTCCCTCTGCATGTTCGAAAGTCACACTGTTGTGAGTATCATCTGCATATGTGTAACGTTATAAGCGCTTGTGTATATTGTGGGTGCGTGGATATGCGCGTTTATTTTTTTTTATACATGCGAACGTATATACGTATATATATATATATATATATATATATATATATAATCAACGGCAGCTTTCGTCCTATATTTATGGACTGCCATATTAGCTTGGCGATAACTGTTAATATCCAGTACTGCTGCCGTAGTCTCCTTAGAGAGACTTAGAAATAATAATATTTCTATTATATATATATATAATTTAACCAACATTCTCACCTATATATATATATATATATATATATTATATATATATATATATGTAGGTCCCGGGTTGAGTCGGGGTTAACCACAGTAAATAAGGTACTCAATACATAGCAGAGTAAATTAATTTATTTTATAGAAGGAGCTTCTACAGGACTAGAACTGTTTCATTCAAAAGAAATCATCAGGAAGTTCTAG
The DNA here is from genome assembly GCF_006345805.1 of Octopus sinensis. NCBI lineage: Eukaryota > Metazoa > Mollusca > Cephalopoda > Octopoda > Octopodidae > Octopus > Octopus sinensis. The sequence goes on from NC_043000.1 coordinate 1,021,154, forward strand.
TCCTGTAGAAGCTCCTTCTATAAAATAAATATATATATATATAATATATATATAGTATATATATATATATATATATATATATATGTGTGTGTGTGTATATATATATATATATATATATATATATATAACATCTACATTCCTAGCATGATGTATCATATTGCACTTATGATTGGTGCACACTTTGTATTATAAATTCCTTGATACGAAATAAATCAGGCATAGAAAGCCTTTTTCGAGAAGGGGGGTCACATGAGACATGGATCATCATAAGGGCTCTCCACTACTAAAATATACAGGGTAATTTCTCGTAAGCCTGTCGTTCAGAAAGTTCCGCCGGCCGCATTTTACCCATGATTGAAAAGATACTATTTAATGTCAGCATAAAATTTTGCATATATTTCACTATACATACACGTATGGGTACATATCGGTATCATAACTTTCGAACTATTCTTCTCTCCATTCTTCGCTAGTTCTCTCCATCCCTTTGTTGCTCCTTGATCATTCTTTTCCTCTTCTTCTTCTTTTTTTTCATCTTTTTTCTTCTTTTTCTTCTTTCTTTTTTTCTTTTTCTTTCTTTTTTTCTTCTTCTTTCTTTTTTTCTTCTTTCTTTTTACTTCTTTCTTTTTCTTTCTTCTTTTTTTCTTCTCTTCTTTCTTTTCTTTTTTTTTCTTCTTCTCTCTTCTTCTTCTTCTTCTTCTTCTTCTTCTTCTTCTCTCTCCCTCACTTCACCCTTCCTACATTTCCCAGTTCGCCGCTCTGTGCTCCAGACTTATTGTATTCCAGTTATTGTATTCCATTCTCCACTTTTTTGCCTGTCTTAGACCTGTCATCTTAACAGCCGTCTTAAATTCTATATCGTACATTTTGCGAGATACCATCACTTAATACGCCTTTGACGTATTTATTTCAAATGTACACTTCTTTGATTATTGTTTTATCGCTTTATATTCCTACACCTTTTTAGTCTCGTCCTTCCATTTATCTGACTCCATGTAGTCTTTGTTTCTTTGTCTCCTCTTTGCCTTGTCTTACTTAAGTGACTTTTGTTTATTTATAACCTTAAACCTAAGAAGAGTAATTCGCAGCTGCTTTGCAAATTGACCGAACAAATACCTATTTCTTTACTACCCACAAGGGGCTAAACACAGAGGGGACAAACAAGGACAGAAAAACGGATTAAGTCGATTACATCGACCCCAGTGCGTAACTGGTACTTAATTTATCGACCCCGAAAGGATGAAAGGCAAAGTCGACCTCGGCGGAATTTGAACTCAGAACGTAACGGCAGACGTAACGGCAAAGCATTTCGCCCGGCGTGCTAACGTTTCTGCCAGCTCGCCGAACAAATACCGTTGTATGCATACATACGAACATACTTACATTTATACATATACTCAGACAGAGAGACAGATAGATACATACGTCCTACGTCCTTAATGTTGGACGAATGGGAAAGGAGTGCTCAATACATGTTGTAGAGGATATGGTTTATTATTAAAACTGAAACAAAGAAAGAAACTCTCAACCTCAGTTTTAATTTCAACAAAAAGAACAATATGTGCTTATGTGCGTGTGTATGCATAAGTCATAAATTACACACGCATACATGTAATCTACTACATATGTGGGAAATTCTGTTTGTGGATGTGTTTGTGGAGTTGTTAGCTAACTCCTCCTACATTGTTTTATCGATTTTGATAAAACTTGACACGTGAGTAGAATTCAAGTCTGGAAACCTCATGGCTTACTCAGATAGTTGAGAAAAATCGATAATAGGGCCTCTGAAGGGATCCTTGTATATATCTAGTATATTTTATTTTAAAAACCAAGGGAAATAACCTATTCATTTTCCTAAATTATCTGGTAAAAATGAAATTGAATATGATTATTTCTTAGTATTTGAACTGTTAGAGTTATTTTCGCAATTTATCCAGTACAACCCTTAAACAAGTAAATAGTATTTTCCTAAACAATAGATCCACTTATTTCGGTCAGTGACTTATTCACGAATATACCAACACTAGCGCCCCTGAGGGTAATATTCTCTGGGAACGAACAAAAGCCCTTTTCATAGTTATTTATTTTGAATTGTTATCTCATATCTGATTAGTCTGTTATTTCGTAACATACTTCACGATTTTAGTATACATAACTTATTAGTATTTCCACCCATGTTTTATATATTCTGGGAATTCATTAAAGCTCTTTTCGGTGCTACTTTATTTGAATTCTTACTATCGGGTAACTAATTTCATGTTATTACATAACTGACTTCATAATCTAAGTATTCATAACTTATTGGAAATTCCTAAAAACAAGACAGTTTGGTATTCTCTGTAAGTGCACAAAAACCGTTTTAAGAACTACATACTTTGTATTGTTGTTACTGGATTAGCAAGACAATTATGAGAATGGAACCAAGGGATAAGCCCCGCTTTCCCGGGAATTACCGGCTACGTCAGCTAGTGTATATATACATACATACATACATACATACATACACACACACACACACACACACACACACACACACACACACATATATATATATATATATATATATGTAGGTCCCGGGTTGATTCGGGGTTAACCACAGTAAATAAGGTACTCAATACATAGCAGAGTAAAATTAATTTATTATATAGAAGGAGCTTCTACAGGACTAGAACTGTTTCATTCTGAAGATTTCTCTTGAATGAAACAGTTCTAGTCCTGTAGAAGCTCCTTCTATATATATATATATATATATATATATATATATATATATATAATATATATATAAAAATACTAAATGGGACAAGAACGCAAAACATTCAAATAGACGATACAAAAAAAACGGACTGGTCATTCGAAGCCTCTAATCTTCAATCAAGAACCGGGTCATCCACGCAATTTCGGCTGATTAATCTTGAGATCGCTCCGATCCGGCCAGCCCCAAGGAAAAACTAAGCTACGGGCATTAGATTTCTTGGATAAAATGATCGAAAGTATACGAAACAAGGACAGAAAAACGGATGATGCCACACGAATATAAATACAAAAAAAAACAATAATAATAATAACAGAACAAAAACAACAGGTGTCTTTCGACTTTAGACAGTTCAACTTAGCTTAGCTGGCGTATTTGGAAAATAATGCCTTACGGCAGACGAAGAAATCGATGTTGCGTGGCGGTGCTCAGAAGCCGAAAGGCTAGTTGACCGGCGGTCACGTGAGAAGAGAAGAGAGAGAAAAAAGGAGCAAAGGAATCAAAGAGAGAGAGAGAAAAAGAGGGACAAAGGCAGCAAAGAGGGGGAGAAGAGAGAGAAAGAAGGAATTAAGGAGGGGAGAAGTAAGAGAGCGTGCCAAGGATATATAAATATATACATCTATATATATATATATATATATATATATATATATATATATACATACATACATGTTTAAGCATGTGCGTATGTGTGTATGCATATGTAAACCTACGAATACAGATGTATATGTTTAAGTATACGTATGTATACGTGCATATATATACTAAATCTGTATCAGTGCTTTTGTATCTCTCTCTCTCTCTCTCTCTCAGTATGTATATATGTGTGTGTATTGTATGTGTGTACTTATATACATACATACCCTATCTAATTCCATTTTTTCCGTTTTTCATTACAGGCTTTTTTCCGGGTCCGCCATTGTTTGGTCTCATTGTTGACAATACCTGCACCAAATGGAATCATCTGCCATGTGATGGAGGAAGGGGTTACTGTAAAACTTATGACATCGATAAATTTAGGATTCGCTTCTTCTCTCTTTTGGGAACCATTGACTTACTCGCCTTCTTGTCCATTTTCTTAGCAGCAATACTTTCTTATTGTTCTAGGAAGAAAGCTAAGAAATCTAAAAATCTAGCTATCCGGAACTGATATCGAATTACTTCACTTCAATGAAGTAATCCCCTGACATTCTTTAATCAAAATTATTTATTATTAATTAACTAATATAGCATTAACTTTCTAACATTCTGTGTAATTGCTTAGGTGAAGAAAAAAGGTGAACAAATCTGTAATATGATCTGTTTATTGCCTAACGTAAATAATATAACATCATTGAATCCGTTAACCAACAGGATAATCCCTTCTATTATGGGTACCCATACGCCCACTTTCTGGAAGGGGGAGTAGTCGATTACATTGACCCCAATATTTGACTGGTACTTATTTTATCGGCCCCGAGAAGATGAAAGGCAAAGTCGACCTCGGCAGCATATGAACTCAGAACGTAAAACCTGAAGAAATGTTGCTAAACATTTCGTCCGGCATGCTAAGGATACTGATAGCTCGCCGCCTTATTAACAAATATAATAAAGAATACCTTACAAGGATGGTTAATTACCATACAGAAAGACATTTAATGAATCTCTACGAGCCTCAGTTGGTGCGTCTATATGATCATTTGACCAACTAGAAATAGCAAGCAAATCCCACTTTACTGTCTTAAAAATATGAAGGACACATGGGATAATGTAATCTTAGATATGTTTGAATATGATATGTCTGAATATGAAGAGATGTGAAGAATATAGCTGGAAATCATTTGATTGCAGATACATTGGGTTTTAAAAATTCCGTATACGCAGTTCCAGCAGTATTTAATTAAGATACCCATTTGTGTATCATACTTAATGCATAAACACGCTCGATAAACTAGCTATTATAGTATTTGTTCTGAAATAACAACTCCTGTAGACTTGCTGTGTTAGGGTTTAAAAAAGGGTAAAGACCCCTTTCGGTCATGAATGGCCATTGGAGTGCGGACTTTTAGAACCTTTTTAAAGGCGCCTACTCGCAGCCAGCCACATGCACGGACGAAAATTAGTCGTTTCTGATATAGAAAGTGAATAAAATAGTCCACTAATGCTACGAACAGCTTCCCGGCGGAATAAAAGTCCAGTATATTTAATTGAGGCAGTATTTAATTAAGATGGCCACTTATGCAACATATTTAATGTATACATAATGTTAATAGGCCAATGGAGAATGGCGATGTACCGTAAAAGAGGGAATACAAAGGAGTGACAAAGAGAGAGAGGAGAAATGGAAAGAATGGAAGAGGCGTAAACAAGAGACTATGGCACTACAACCAGCCAGGAACAGTCTTCGCTACATTTGCGGTACCTGCCAGAGGGAGTGTTTGTCCAGGATAGGACTACACAGCCACAGCAGGAAATGTATCAGGACATGAAATATAAAAGCCGGACTAGACTACTTCATGCGCAACTCCATTGTCTCCCGAGACAGAAAGGATGCCAATACAATACAATAGGCCAGTCACTGCAGTATTTGTCTTGAAGGCCAAAATGCATCTGGTACTCTCTCTTGAAGGCCAAAATGCATCTGGTACTCTCGCAGGCCGCTACTGAGACAATTTTTCGTCTCATTTTGATATTCATTGTGCTTTTAACACGGCGAGTTCATAGGAGATATTATCTTAGAAGAAATATTGCAGCAACTAGCCGGTCGACAGTGTGTATACAATATGCATGATACACTGATCGCTATATACAATAACTATTTATTTTTTTCAAGAAGTTTACTTGAATACAGTGGCAAATTATATTTTTTAGGATACACTGTTATAGATCGATTCACTTGACTATTCATAGTTATATGTTTTATTCGTAACGGAAGCAGTGTTGATACTGAATAGAAATTTTTATATCCTGTTTTATGTGGATGTACTGTAAAAACACTGTAAAAACACTGTAATACTGCTAATTGCAACACCAGTGCCTGATTAGTCACTATTTTTCTATTTATCAATGGAAGCTACGGTGGTAATAGATATCTCCTGCTGATGAAGCACAAACACTCAGAAATCACGTGATCTAGCAGTTTTGCCACCAATGCTAGACAACTTTTGTCTGCTACCGATATTTCTGTACTTTTAAGCACTAAACGTCTGTACAATATGCTCTCCAAAATTAAAAATAATAATAATAATAAATGTTCCTTCTCGAGACATGCCAGGCTCATAAGGGCCGGTTTCCCGGTTTCAGTGGTGTAGAAATTCCCCTTCTGGACGGGACGCCGGTCCGTCTCAGGTTTACTCATTTTTGCCAGCTGAGTGGACTGGAGCAACGTGAAAATGAAGTGTTCTGCTCAAGAACACAACGCATCGCCCGGTCCAGGAATCGAAACCACAACCTTACGATCATGAGTTCAACACCCTAATCACTAAGCCACGCGCCTCCACTCTCCAAAATTTAATACTCAGTATTACGGCATTCTTACAATACATTCATATTAAATAGCACATAAAGATTGCTATAATTATATATATATTTCTAAAGATTTGAGAACAGCATGTAGGGGAGAAAGGCAGCTTTATATTATTTAAGCTATCCTTGAAGCACTTCCGATGTAGTTTAACCTTCCAATTAACCATTTTCTGGCTAACTTCTTTGAACCCTTGATACATCTCATTTATTTCCTTTGTATTGTATTTTGAACTGATTAGTCATCTACGTGACCAAGTTTATTGATCTCACATCAAACTACAATTCTTCAAGTTGTTTTACTTAAATTATCGCGACGGTGAAAATCATCAAAACTAAACTTTTGAACCCAGTGAGTTACAACTACGGAATTATCTGTAAAATCCTCAAGCATTTATCGAAATAAATTTTTATAAATATGTTATATAGATTTCCTGAGATTTTATTAGTTTAGAGTGTGTTCCAAGACATATGTATGCCTGCTTCTTGAAATCGTATTATACTGCTTTAAAATAATCAACATTTGAAAATAAGATTAGGCAATTTTCTTTATAGAGTCAAGACGAAATATATTTTATATATATGCGAAGAAGTGGCTGTGTGGTAAGTCGCTTGTTTATCAACCACATGGTTCCGGGTTCAGTCCTACTTGGGCAAGTGTCTTCTACTATAGCCTTGGGCCGACCAACGCCTTGTTAGTGGATTTGGAAGACGGAAACTGAAAGAAGCCCGTCGTATATATATAATATATGTGTGTGTATGCGTGTGTGTATATATATTTGTGTGTCTGTGTTTGTCCCCCCAATTTGGACAATGTTATCCAATATGTGGTGTGTTTACGTCCCAGTAACTTAGCGGTTCGACAAAAGAAACCGATAGAATAAGTACTAGGCTTACAAAGAATAAATCCTGGGATCGGCTTGCTCGACTAAAGGCGGTGCTCCAGCATGGCCGCAGTTAAATGACTGAAACCAGTAAAAGAATAAAAGAATATATTGCGCAGACATAGTTGTGTAGTTAAGAGGGTTCAATTTGAAAATGTAGTATAGTGTTCAATCTCAATGTGGCACCTTGTGCAAGCGTCTTCTACTGTGGCCCAAAGTCGACCAATGTCTTGTGAATTTGGCAGACGGAATCTGTGTGGAAACACTTCGTATACCTTTGTATCTTTTTTTATCTTACTTGTCTCAGTCATTTAATTGTGGCCATGCTGGGGACACCGCAATGAAGAATTTTAGTCGAACGAATC
>NC_043000.1:1031155-1038655 GCF_006345805.1 Octopus sinensis
CATACATACATACATACATACATACATACGTACATACATACATACATACGTACGTACGTACGTACGTACATACAAAAGGCGCAGGAGTGGCTGTGTGGTAAGTAGCTTGCTAACCAACCACATGGTTCCGGGTTCAGTCCCACTGCGTGGCATCTTGGGCAAGTGTCTTCTGCTATAGCCCCGGGCCGACCAATGCCTTGTGAGTGGATTTGGTAGACGGAAACTGAAAGAAGCCTGTCGTATATATGTATATATATATATGTGTGTGTGTGTGTGTATGTGTTTGTCCCCCTAACATTGCTTGACAACCGATGCTGGTGTGTTTACGTCCCCGTCACTTAGCGGTTCGGCAAAAAGAGACCGATAGAATAAGTACTGGGCTTACAAAGAATAAGTCCCGGGGTCGATTTGCTCGACTAAAGGCGGTGCTCAAGCATGACCGCAGTCAAATGACTGAAACAAGTAAAAGAGTAAAAGAGTATATATACATACATACATACATACATACATACATACATGCATACATACATACATACATACATACATACATACATACATACATACATACATACATACATACATGTATTCTATTATCACCGATAGAATACAGTATCATAAAAGCATATTCCAAACATCCGCAAACACCATAAACATACAGTCAGATGTAAATGTTTAATTATTATATCGCATTAATGAGTTGATTATATTTTTAATAATTTGTGTCAAACATTGAAATTATATACACATCTTAATGATGAAAATACGCGAAATTTTGGACGTAAGTAGTTTGAGAAATTTTCCGAAGATAGGCAATATAAGATAACTGTTGCAGATTAATATTTACAAGTCCACTGCAGAAAGCGGTCTGATATGTTTGAATAAAAACTTTAAAACATTGAAATGTTATTCATAAAAAACAGATGAATTGATGTTAGAGACATATTCAGTTCGGGCTCCTTGTTTCTGTTTGTGGTTGGCCTGCTTGAGCGTGCCTTGCTCTCCTCTGAGAGGCGGCTATGTTTGAAGAGGTTGTACCACTCCTTCGATCTGGGTTTTCCCCATGGCATCATCGCCAAAGGCCTGCTGAATGATGTAGACATGCCATTAAGGAAAAGGGCGGGGTTATTCTTTGGAAATAAGAGGATTGTCTCTGACATACGTTTCTGCCTAAACAGGCGTCATCAGCACGACAGTTGATCATCATTATATCCCGTAGACAAGGCGTCTACACTCCAGAGGTGGAGATGGTTTTAATAAATCAAGAATTATGTTGTATTGTATTTGCTGTCCCTGCATTTGCCTGCCTTGTTGAAAAAGGCCTTCTGAATCTTCTGGATGGTTTGAGCTTGAGTATCACCAAGCATTTGGCAAACCTTGATGTGTTCGGTGAAAACGAAAATCCGACAAGCGCGTACTGCACATCTATATTCTAGACGTAACAGCTGGGAACTGGTGTGGCCTACCGCCTCGACTATGTTCACGTATGCGCAGGAAGGGTGGCGTCACCTTCCACCCAAAGGATTTTGCCCACGCAGCGTTAGTTTGGGCAGGGAAAAATGCAGTCAGATACTTTTTAACCGCACCTCGTAATGCTTGAGTTATGGAAACCCTCTCCACCTCAAGAGGATGTGTTATAATTACCAAATGACTGTTAAAACCAGATCTAGATGAAAAAGGGAAATAATCTCAAGAATCAGGAATTTCCAAAGTTAAAGGACAGTTGTATTGTCTGGACCTAAAAGGACACTTGTTTCTGCCCCAATACGCATCATCAGCACGATAAATGCCCGACCTTATCTCCAGTGGACAAATAATCTAGACATACACAAAATGTAGAACACATTTATGGCCAATGTCATTTTCATAATTTAAACGAAAATGAGCTAAGAGAGATAACTCTAAGTGGTCAGTGGCATATATTTCAACAAGGCAGGCAAATGCAGGGACAGCAAATACAATACAACATAATTCTTGATTTATTAAAACCATCTCCACCTCTGGAGTGTAGACGCCTTGTCTACGGGATACAATGATGATCAACTGTCGTGCTGATGACGCCTGTTTAGGCAGAAACGTATATCAGAGACAATCCTCCTATTTCCAAAGAATAAGCCCGCCCCTTTCCTTAATGGCATGTCTACATCATCACTCGATCTGCTTGAAATCACTGGCAAATTTCCCTCAAACCACACTGTTGCCTTTAAAAATCACATGTTTATTTATACAAGCCTTAGGTACCTGTGTATAGAAAAAGATTGGGTCAAAGGCGAATATCGTGGATTATCGGTTCCCTTGATCAGATTAAAACCTAAAGTTAAACAATAAGAGCAAATATAATAAAAAGCTGAAAAAATGTAAGAAAATGAAGATCAACCCATCTTTTAATTAGGGATTGCATTTACTCATTTGCATTTTACAAGATAATAATGTCACATCGTTTTAATATATTAACATTAAGTAATCATCATTATTATAATTAATATTCGCGTTTTAACTATTATTATTATTATTATTATTATTATTATTATTATTATTATTATTATTATTAGCCATTATAAATGTTTAACCAATTGATATGCCTTCTCTGTATGCAGACGACCATTTTCCGTATTGGCTTCTACCGCTTTCAACATATAACATTCGAGCGATGGTTGCAGATTCCTAAATCACGGTCAAACAACGTTCCTTCTGGACATTTCATTTTCACTGAATAATACGAGTGTCCTCCACCATAGATGCAATGGACGAAATATTCACAAGATGTTGGATCAAGATAAATACCCTCGCCTAATTTAGAACAGTCGACACTTCCAGCTGAAAAAAAACAAACAAAATAAATATTGTTAGAAGTAAGAAGGAGTGGCTGTGTGGTAAGTAGCTTGCTTACGAACTACATGGTTCCGGGTTCAGTCCCACTGCGTGGCACCTTGGGCAAGTGTCTTCTACTATAGCCTCGGAACAACCAAAGCCTTGCGAGTGAATTTGGTAGATGGGAACTGAAAGAAGTCCATCGTATGTGTGTGTGTATGTGTGTGTGTTTGTGTGTCTGTGATTGTACCCCCAGCATCGCTTGACAACCAATACTGGTGTGTTTATGTCCCCGTAACTTAGCAGTTCGGCAAAAGAGACCGATAGAATATGTACTAGGCTTATAAAGAATAAGTCCTGGAGTCGATGTACTCGACTAAAGGTGGTGCTCCAGCATGGGCACAGTCAAATGACTGAAACAAGTAAAAGAGTAAAAACAGTAAAGAGTATGTATATATATATTTATAGACACGCACACACACATACATATATGTATGTATGTATATAAATATACATGCACACACACATACACACACATACATGCTAATATCGAACAGGGAGCATGAGTGTTCAACACCGCATTAGTATTCTCATCCAAAATGGAGACAAGTACCAACACTTCTTGTGCGGCGTGCTTGTACAATTGTGAAAATCTCTTAGCATGAAAGCATTGGTTGCTTTGCTAACACACAAATAAAGAATATGCGTGTATGTATGTATGTATGTATGTATGTATGTATGTATGTATGTATGTATGTGTACGTATGTGTGTATGTATATATGTATGTATGCATGTATGTATTATGCAGTTGAAGCAATGAACCATTGATGAAATTTTTGACATTTTTTAGTGCCGAGTGCAGGTGTCAGCAGAAAAATAAACTGCAGTGAAATGAGCAATACTAACACGTACCTGATCTAATCTTCCCACTTCGTAAGAACTAGACAAGTGACTGTGTTGCTATAACCCAAAGAAATATGAATATCTGTTCGTATGAAATCAATACTTGCCTGCTGATGGCTGCTTCGTTGGCTTGATCACCAGATTGTTTCTTGTTGCATATTTAAACTTCTTCGTTTGTTTAAACCACGTTGGTCTTGGCTTCCATGTCGGTTTCTCTTTCCAAGCAGGCTTCGGTTTAACAGTTATTCTTGGTCGATTTGAACTTCTGTGTCTTCCCGTAACATGTATTCTTCCAATGCTTGACTTCTGTCCCCATGTAATCTCCGCTCTGCTCGGACCGTAGGGTTGCAGCACATTTCCTATTGTATTCATCAATGGAGACTTGCCCTCGTTGCAAGACCCACTGAAATCGTCCATTTCCAAAGACCATACGAATGCACCAGCAAAATTATTCTTTACGATATTACGTGCCTATGAAAACATATTCAAAATAATATAAAGATTGAATGTTGTAAGGTTCCGGATTCAGTCGCACTGCGTGGCTAATAGGAGAGGTGTGTTTTACGATAGGACCGACCCGACCAAAGAGAGGATTTGGTGAATGAAAACTATAAGAATCCTGTCGTATATGTGTGTGTGTATGTATCTGTGTGTGTGTGTGCATCTATATGTGTGTCTTTCTGTTTGTGTTTGCCTCCATATTCGCCACACCTTGCGCCTTCATATAGGTTAATGCTATCGAAGTTAGCTTTCTGATTCGCGTTCTTTTTCTATATATTTTAAGCAAACGCAGTTTTTGTCTTCTAATTGCATGAGTAATGTCAGTTAATTGAAGCTTTTCAAGCATATATATATATATATATATATAATATATATATATATACAGATCGCCACGTTGATTCGCTAGCCTCTGCACGCATTTTTTCTCTCCTTGTTTCTTTCTGTGTTTCTTTTCTGTGTATCTTTCTGTTGAAGAGCGTAGGCTCGAAACGTAAAAGACTTGTTTTATTTATATTCCTGAGCGCCATACCAATACAATTGTTTGTTTGTATTCCACCTGCCTTCGTCTTTTGTTTATTTTCATAAAGCTTCCCGTTATATATATATATATATATACGTTTATATATTTGTTGTGCAAGATTTTTTATTGGCTAAACTGGCAAAATGACCATTCCGAAATATAGCGATATATATATATAAGGAGAGTTTTCGAAAAAAACAAAGGACGAAGACAGGTGCTGTACAAAACAAACAGATGTATTAGTATAACGCTCAGGAATAGAAAAAGTATTTTACGTTTCGAGCCTACGCTCTTCTACAGAAAGGGACACAGAAAAAAAAACAAGGAGAGAAAAAATGCGTGTAGTGGCTAACGATCTATCATGGCGACTGACTCGGACAGAAGGGTCACAGGAAAGTTTAGAAAGTATAAAAATAAATATAAAAATAAAGTAATGACAATAATAACAGTTTTACGTAAAGTTCAAAGGTTTTTTTGATTTCGTGGTGTATTGCAAGGATTTCTCATCAAGAGTAGAGTCCACAATGATCCGTATGTAGGAGAGGTGCAGCCGGAGGGTAAATATCCAAACGAGAATGCGTAAAGGGTAGATGAAGAGTAGATAAAGAGTCCAGTGGAGAAGTTCGTGTTACGAAGGATACATCATAAACAATTCAAAATCATTTACGAATACATCAATGGCTAGAACATGAAATCCAAACATTTTTTCATAAAAGAAGTGTGTACGATTGCGAATAAATGACAATTATAACGGAAAGGGTTGCAAAAACACTTACAAGTCTAGAAATAGCAGTCAAAACCACTATACAATAACCACTTCACTATACAAAACCACTTCACAATAAAGCAGTCAGCGGGCGTTATGACATAAAATTCAAAACTTAAATAAACGGTTGGTCTTCTATTGCAATTTCGAAGTCCGGAAACAAAACGGTTCCACTCTTCTCTTCAGGAGAACATTCCTGCAGATACAGATTAACACAGAATTTGAATGTGTAGATAGGAGTTCACATATTCTTGCCGGTTGGGACACATGTTAATCCGCAAAGACTTTTTTTTTTGTTAGTTTGCATCTAGAGAAATGGTTTGATTCCTAACTTCGAAGTTGCAATCGAGGACTAACCTTTTATTGTTATTTAAATTTTAAATTTTATGTCATGTCGCTCGCTGACAGCTTTATATGAATGGTTATAGTAGCTTTATAGCGGTTTTGACTGCCATTTCTAGACATGTAAGGGTTTTTGCAACCCTCTCCAATTTGTATGTTAGTTAGTTAGTTAGTTAGTTAGTTCGTTAGTTAGTTAATTTGGCTCAAAAGCAAATAGCAAGGCCATGTAGGGGGACATGGAGTTAAGTACAGGGTGGTGTTCATGTAAAGAGTTCAGGCCACTTGAGGTCAAGGGAGGCTTTGAACAAAGCGGTCGTCGGCATCTTCACCATCTCGTCTGGCAGCTTGTTCCACGGATCCGCAACCCGGACGGAGAAAGCTCCTCTCCTTCGATTGAGATGAAATCGTCGCAGGTAGAGCTTTTCGGAATGACCCCGCAGCCGACGCTCTGGAGCAGGAGTGAAGAACAGCTCTTTCGAGAGGTTACACTTTCCGCTTATGATGTTGTGGGCGAGAATGAGATCACCACGGCGGCGGCGTTTTTCAAGAGAATAAAGGTCGAGCGTCCTCAGCCTTTCTTCATAGGACAAATTTGTGTGTGTGTGTGTGAATGTGTGTGTATCTGTCTACCTATGTATCTATGCATGTATATATATCATATAATCACACAAGAGATTCTATTGTATTTGTATTATTTGTTTTTGTATGCTAAAGCAGTAATTATCACAGGTAGAAGACATTTTTCACTGCTGTTTTGACACAGCCGTTTTGGCACAGCCGTTTTGGCACAGCCGTTTTGGCACAGCCGTTTTGGCACAGCCGTTTTGGCACAGACGTTTTGGCACAGCCGTTTTGGCACAGCCGTTTTGGCACAGCCGTTTTGGCACAGCCGTTTTGGCACCGCCTCTTTGGCGTCACTGATTCGACGCTGACTTAGTTGACATCAGATGTTTGAATGTTTCTCTCAATTTAATATTTCTATCGTTCTCTCTCTTCCTATGTCTTTCACTTTCTCTTATACTTTCTCTCCCTCTCAACTCCCCCCTCTCTCTTTGCTTCCAGCGTTAAAACACTGTCATTAAAACAGCTAGAACGCCCAAATCGTTAACGTCAAAGCAGCCGCATCCAATCGTTTTATCCCGAATGATTATAGCGTTAATTTATATACATTATACATAAACACTATCTGTTCTCTACTTTGGCGGATTCATATTATATATGAAGTTATAAATCTTTGGATATCATGTGGTATAAATCTATCCGCTCGATCAGGGCTAACCTAGGGCTACAAACAACAACATCCATTAATATACCTCTGGAAAATCCCAACATTTCTGTGAGAATCACATAAATTAGTCGTGGGACCAAATATCTGATGTTCATCAGCTAATCTTGTGTGTAACCCCTTAAAATTGTAACCTAATTTAAGTGTAGCATGTTTGTTTAAGGAACGGTGAGTTCATTGCGCTTTATTTGTTTTAACTAGTTTAAACATGAACTCAAGTGATGTGACAGTTTAAATACACGGAATGTTTGCTGTGGAAAGTAAACTGGTCTCTACGAAAACATAGAGGCGCACACTCATACTTCTAGACCGCTAATCAGATCAAATCCCTTACAGGTCTCTCATTCAAACCGGTGTAATTCTTCAACAATTTG
>NC_043000.1:1043655-1076155 GCF_006345805.1 Octopus sinensis
AAGGAGAGACACACAAATAAGAAAGAAGAAAGCAAAGGACCACTGATGAGGTCACAGAAGTGTGACGAAAGAACTGACCGAAATAAGATTAAGATGAATGTAAAAAATGAATAACGCTGAAGCAAAGTAACACCAAATATATAGTGCGTATGTTTTTATTGGCTAAACTGGCAAAATGACAATTCCGAAATACAACAATTTCTTATAATACTTTCTTTTATAAATGGTAGAAATTTAATTCGTTAGTAACTTATATCTGATTTATACTACCATTTCTGATATTGTTAGTTCACCCAAAGATGTATGCGTGGCCGTAGTTCTATGACTGAAACCAGCAAAAGATTTTTAAAATGGATAAAATTCTTATACCTCGTAGAAAGAGAGAATTCCTTTTTCGCTGCTGTATCTCCCCATACGACCTCCTCCCTCAACGGGTGCAAACAGTCCGTGTATCGACGGGTTAGCTAATGTGAAACTCATTCCATATGTAGGAATGCCTACAATAAGTTTGGATTTCGGAATTCCGACATCAAGCCAGTACCGGATTGACCAATCCTAAAAAATTAAATAGAAAAATAATATTTACGTTTACGAATTTGTGTTGCAAATATATACACATAAGCACACATGCGAAACAGATAGACAAGGACACACACACACACACACACACACACACACATGCACGCACACACACAAGCATAAATACAGACGGAAAAGCATGTGCATATAAATATAAACATCTCAAAAGAACAGAATGGACTAAGCGGAGCAGGAGCACACAAGAGGACAGAAAGTGTCGCTGGGGTCGATGTAATCGACTTAATACCTATGTCTGTCCTTGTTTGTCCTCTCTGTGTTTAGCCCCTTGTGGGTAGTAAAGAAATAGGTATTTCGTCTGTCATTACGTTCTGAGTTCAAATTCCGCCGAGATGACTTTACCTTTCATCCTTTCGGGGTCGATAAATTAAGTACCAGTTACGCACTGGGGTCGATGTAATCGACTTAATACCTATGTCTGTCCTTGTTTGTCCCCCTCTGTGTTTAGCCCCTTGTGGGTAATAAAGAAACAGGTATTTCGTCTGTCATTACGTTCTGAGTTCAAATTCCGCCGAGGTGACTTTGCCTTTCATCCTTTCGGGGTTGATAAATTAAGTGCCAGTTGGGTACTGGGGTGGATCTAATCGACTAGCCCCTCCCCCCAAAATTTCGGACCTTGTGCCTAGAGTAGAAAAGAATATTATTTTTCATTAATAGAAGGCAGGTTAGTCAGAAAATAATGCTTTTTATATTTGGATTACCTTTGTGGCACACCTTTGTGTATACCATGAGTAAGTCAAAAAGTAATTCAAATGAAAACTGCATAAATTTCTGATTCACCCTCATATTATTATTATTGTTATTATTAAAGCGGCGATCTGAGAGAATCGTTAGCACGCCAGGCGAAATGCTTAGCAGAATTTCGTCTGCCGCTACGTTCTGAGTTCAAATTCCGCCGAGGTCCACTTTCCCTTTTGGAGTCGATAAATTAAGTACCAGTCAAGTACTGTAATCGATGTAACCGACTACCCCCACACCACGCCCACAAATTCCAGGTCATGTGCCTATAATAGAAAGGATTACTATTACTATTATTCTCATCGCCAGTAGTAGTAGTAGTAGTAGTAGTAATAGTAGTAGTAGTAAGAGGAGGAGGAGGAGGAGGAGGGTAGGAGGAGGAGGAGTTTTTAGTCTTCATGGTTCAAGAAATGCGGAATACATAAAGTGTTATTCGCTCTTGAAACAAAAATGACGTAAATTTTGGAGAAATTACTGTGAGGTATTAAAAGGTTGATAAAACTGCTCAAGGTTAACGAAAATGTCCAAGATAAAGAAGAATGGTCAATGGTAAACATGCAGGGAAGTCTTTAGAATTAACGAGGATGCTCAACGTTGAGAATTTTCAGGGTTGACTAACGTGTTTTAGGTTAATAAAGATGTTCAAGATTAAAAAATGTTATATAAGAAGACCGAAACAATGTTTACAGATCCCCGTGTTTCTATTTTCTAGAATGTTCCTATGTCAATCTTCACAGTTTTATAGATAAATTGTCAATTTTGTTGTATCTCAGAAAAATCATTTAGTCAGTAACAGACACACGCATTGGTTCTATTTCACTTCTTTATTTTCATTTGTCATTTGGTTAACGATTTAATCTACCGCTCAATCGATTGTTCGATTAATCTTTCGGTCATCAATCACTTATCCATTCGCGAACTCACAGATCTGGAACAGAGAGAGCATGTTGGGGTCGACTAAAAAATCTCAACCTCTTTTCTCTCCAACGCCGCTGGGAACGCTACATCATTTGTGTGATGTGGAAAATATTCCTATTTCTTTATTACCCACAAGGGGCTAAACACAGAGGGGACAAACAAGGACAGACATAGGTATTAAGTCGATTACATCGACCCCAGTGCGTAACTGGTACTTAATTTATCGACCCCGAAAGGATGAAAGGCAAAGTCGACCTCGGGGAATTTGAACTCACAACGTAACGCAGACGAAATACTGCTAAGCATTTCGCCCAGCGTGCTAACGTTTCTGCCAGCTCGCCATATTGATGGAAAATATTCCATCGATATTGCACAAATGATGTTGGCATCAATTTTAAAATCCATCCAATACTTGGCTCCCGTGCTATCCGCCCACTACAAAAAATCGAACTCAGTACACATAGCAACATTACGTCACAATTACTTTACCTCAACCGGTCCAACTGTCTTTAATACCATACAAAAATACGTCAAAACGGAAACGGAGCCCATAAAATTCAAATGTTGCGAATGGCGACAAAAGAACTTTGACAGATATAATTGATTGATTGGCTTACCAAACGATTGATCAAACAATCGTTTAGTTGAATGATTAAATGGTTAACTAATTGACACATAAAAAGAAAGTAGTGATCTAGATCCAGTGCGAATTTCTTTATTGACAGAATAACACACCCTAGACACAACAAAATCTGTTTCAACTCACAAGTTTACATCAAGAACCTTGCAAGCCAAAAAACAAAACTAAATTGTCAGTATATTTTCGGAAAAGAGGTGTCAACCGTCTTAATACGCCATCAGAGGCTTATATTGTCGATAGAATTATATAGAGAGAAACAAAGAAATATTCAAAATTAAAAGGAAGTAATGTAAATACTGATAGTAATATAAATTGTTCTCACAGCAGAAATTATGAATCAGTTACACATCTTAAAATGGACTCCTCTAATCTGATAGCTTGTACAGAATATGATTTATGATATTCTGTGTTAAGGTAAATGTTTACTTCTTAAAGGGCCCACAGCTTTTTAATATTCTCCCAAAGAATCTAAGGAACTTGCACAAAGTAGATGGAGGGGTTTTTAAATCAAAGCTGGACCTCTTCCTGTCGAGAGTCCCAGATGAACCTACCTCACGGCAAGAGGTGCAAATGAGGGTAGCTATATCAAACTCCATGCTTCACCAAGGGCCACATATTAGAGGCGGCTCTTAGTAATAACAGTGTAGCAAAACGACGGTGCATCAGCATGAAACTAGAGGGAAAAAAACGTTTTTTATTGTTGTTTTTTTACCGTGTTCAGTTCACTCTTTTCCCCGGGTGGATCTTTGTGATGCCGCCACATTCCACTGTGATGTCCAGTTACTTTCTCCCACTGACCATGGTAGTTATAGGTCATCAGCAACATATAATCGACATAGCTAGAAATGACCAGTAAAAAACATTAAAGTGTTAAAACATCAATAAATATATAAATCATAAAACATGAAAATAAATGAGATTTAAGTCTAAATATAGCAATTAAATCTAGTGTGGGAATCAACGTAAGATTTTTCAAAGAACACCTGCTTCTAACTAGGAGGAAGGAAGCACTCCGTCGGTTACGACGATGAGGGTTCCGGTTGATCCGAATCAACGGAACAGCCTGCTCGTGAAATTAACGTGTAAGTGGCTGAGCACTCCACAGACACGTGTACCCTTAACGTAGTTCTCGGGGATATTCAGCGTGACACAGAGAGTGACAAGGCCGGCCCTTTGAAATACAGGTACAACAGAAACAGGAAGTAAGAGTGAGAGAAAGTTGTGGTGAAAGAGTACAGCAGGGATCACCACCATCCCGGAGCCTCGTGGAGCTTTAGGTGTTTTCGCTCAATAAACACTCACAACACCCGGTCTGGAAATCGAAACCGCGATCCTACGACCGCGAGTCCGCTGCCCTAACCACTGGGCCATTGCGCCTCCATGCTTCTAACTAATAGTTACGCGAAAGAGAATTTGAAGGGGAGAATCAACATAGACTTCATTTGCAATATAATTCGTGTAACTATTTTGTATTTATGCATTGACACCACTTAAAAATTATAGATATACTAGTTTAAGGTGGCCCGCTCTACGCGCGGGTGAGGGTGTGGTTGTTACTTTCTGTTGCTTCCTTTCTGTTTCTTATCCCCACGTTCTCCCTCTTTGTTTCTCTCTCACTTTCCCACTCCCTTACTCTTCCTTTCTCTCGGACACTCCCTTGCTTTCTATCTTTCTCTCTATTTTTCTCGATCTATCTATCTCCCATTTATAAAAAACAAAAGATCTTGAGTAAGATGAGAAAGAAAAAAATATTTTGAAAGATCAATCATAAATATCAGGCAGTGACAACGGAAAGCACACTTGCCTTTTGTACGCGCCACTATTTGAGCGATTAAAAATGAGGAAAAAAAGGATTTCTTTGTTAAGTTTAGAACTTATTTTGGGAATTTTGGGATGATTGACCATGCAAATGAAAGCTGTAAACACGAGCTACATGCAGCTGTAAATTTCTTTCAGAGAAAATGAAAACTGTAAGCAATAAAAACTAAAAGGCAAAAATACATAAAAATGAGAAATTTTTTCAACTTCAAAAATCTTGTCTTAATTTTCAAAATTTCAAGCCTATTTTCCGCGCTTAAATTACAAATCAACTTCCACTTTACCATGTTGAAAATTTGATTGAAATCGGTCAAAAAGTGTCCAATCTAGACCTCCAAGTGTCCCCAAAAAATCAATAAAATCCCCGTTTTCACACCAAAGCAACCACTGTAGTGCCCCCAAAACGTCTCCCAATCAATTTCTCACCTCAAGTTACCCCCTCCTGTAAATTTTAATCCCCTTCCAGTCCCACTTAGACCCCTTTTTAATTAAAAATCCAATTTGTATCAACCTTCGCCTTCTTCATTTTATAGTTTAGACAACTATCTACAAGTATATGGTGGGTGGATATTGTGGGTGGATATGAATTGTGGGTGGATATGAATTGTGGGTGGATATGAATATGCAATATTAGTTTGCCCCATCGTTAATTACAAAGTGGGAGCGCTAAGCGGTGATGTGTATAAATGCAATGTTTATAACAAGTTCGAATATGCCAGTGGCATTTTCGTCAACAAGTTAGTCACAGCATTTTGTCTTGGAGAAAATTTCTCGCTGTAGACAAATGGTGTAAATTTCTCGCTGCTGACCAGCGGTCACCGAACTACGGCCCGCGAGGTCAGTTCATCCGGCTCGCCTCTGCACTGTATCTTTTGTGTAAGTACCTGCAATGAGCGTTAATTCCTGCAGTGATGGTGTTTTAACTTGCATTGCCGTGTGTAAATATTCTCTTCACGAGAATGTTTGCTGAAAATGAATTTGTCACTCGTACAAGTTACAAAATTGTGCATAAGATGACTGAGCGAGGAAAACCGGTTATGAAATGGTTACATCCCATGTAAGCTTGAAGTGAATGATAATATTAATTTCAAATTCTGATACAAGGCCTGCAATTTTGGGAGAGGGGTAGTCGATTACATAGACCCCAGTGCTCAACTGCTTCTTATTTTTTATTGACCCCTCTAAGCATGAAAGACCAGTAATTTCAGGGGAGTGGTAAGTTGATTACATTGATCCTAGTGGTCAACTGGTACTTATTTTATCGACCCCAAAAGGATGAAGGACAAAGTCAACCTCGGCGGATTTGAAGTCAGAACGGGAAGACGGACGAAATGCCGCTAAGCAAAAGTGATTAGGAACATTAACAAGAAGTGTAACCTATCCTCGATTCCTGACCGCTACTTCACGTTACAATTCAAACGCTAAGCTTTTGCAATCCAAGAGTAACAGATAGCTACGAAATATCTAATGCACAAATACAACAGGGAAGTTCTTAAAAGCCGAATTATAGTTTATGCAATTCTTGTACTTGCAACAACATGTTGCAGTGTGAGGTAAGAATCGATGATATTTTTGTACAGCTGTTGATTAAATGCAATGTTATCCACAGAAGAATGACATAATTGACATTTGCATTGCATATTCGGCGTTTAAGAGCTTCACCATTCCGTCTGTTCATTTCTTGTAGGTCAAGCGAACACACTTTAAAGCTCCGGTGTTGGTTCGTGTGAAATAGAATTTGAAAGAGACAAAGCATAGCTTAACACATGTCTAAACACACAGAGAGTGTGTATGTGTGTGTGTGTGTGTGTGTGTGTGTGTGTGTGTATACGAGGGAGTGCTGAAAAGTTCCTGGCTTAAAGGTGTAGCGAAAGGCCTCGTTAAATAATAATAATGATAATTGTGTACAGTGCTCAGGTGCACTACAACTCATCTAAAGTGTATATATAATCAGGTGTAGTTTCGGCGGATTTCGGAAAGCATGAGGGCCTTAAAGGATGCAGTGTCGTGGCAGTCAACAACTGACGCAGGTAGTTTATTCCATGCTTCAGCAACTCTGAGCGTGAAAAAATGTTTCCGAAAGTCATGGGAGCTGTGTTGTTTTCTGACTTTGTAGGCATGTCCACGTGTGTTAGACACATGGAGATCAAAAAGGTGTTCAGTGTTGTTGTTGGTGAGGTGGTTGATAACTTTGTGGGTGTTTACCAAGTCCGTCGCCAGACGCCGGAGCTTCAGTGAATCCATGCCCAGGGAAACAAGGCGCTCAGAATATGGTAGGTGTCTGATGGAGGGCATGCGTTTGGTTGCACGTCTCTGGACAGATTCCAGGAGGTCAATGTTCTGAGCAAGATAGGGGTTCCAAACTGATGATGCGAATTCCAAGTGTGGTCGTACCATAGCTGTATACAGTTTTAAATAGATGGCTGGAGAGCGGCTAACAAAAGCCTAATCTTCCAAGTTCTTTTACAGGGCTTCGAAAAACTGAAGGACCGCTGCAATAAGTATGTGAATCTGACCGGGGAATATGTTGAACAAAATCGTAATTAACTTCTCCATTTTCTTTTACCTAAAGCCAGCAACTTTTCGGCACCCTTTCGTACAGGTTATAAACCGTGCGTGTTTATATAGATGTGGAGCTGGCAGAAACGTTAGCACGCCGGGCGAAATTCGTCTGTCGTTACGTTCTGAGTTCAAATTCCGCCGAGGTCGACTTTGCCTTTCATCCTTTCGGGGTCGATAAATAAAGAACCAGTTTCGCACTGGGGTCGATGTAATCGACTTAATCCCTTTGTCTGTCCTTGTTTGTCCCCTCTGTGTCTAGCCCCTTGTTGGTAGTAAAGAAATATATATAGATGTGAACATTTATCTTACTTGATAATTTTATGGGGTTCATAAGATTTGTTGATGTAGTATGATCCAGAAGCCGTAGCTAAAGTAAGCAGTAATTTTTCTTGTCCTGTCTTCTCTGCTTCAGATTCAAAGGCTGTATACAATCCCTGTAATAAGAATCAGACAAAAACTCTTAACGTGTGTGTGTGTGTGTGAAGTTGAAAATGCACAGAATAAAAGAAGATTCATATAGATTTATATATATATATATATATATATATATATATAGTTAAAGTTAATCCAAACAAGAAAACACAGAAAAAAGACAGAAAAAAACACAGCAACGCGAGGACGTGGAACAATTAAAGTATTATTTGACGCTCAGGAAAGAAGGGAAGGAGGGTTTAACGTTTCGAGCGGAGCTCTTCGTCAGAAACAAGGAGAAGGAAAGATCCCGAGAAGGGAAGACAGAGGAAAAAAATATTTTTGCTGGTGGTGCTCAAGAGATCACATATATATATAATATATATATATTATATATATATATATATATCATGTATATGTGCTTGAGAAGCAAATACTCCTTGCCACAGGCTCATCCCTGCACTATAGATATATATATATATATATATAGAGAGAGAGAGAGAGAGAGAGAGAGAAAGAGAGAGAGAGAGAGAGCAGGGATGACTCTGTGGCAAGGAGTATTTGCTTCTCAAGCACATGGTTTCGTGTTAAGTCCCACTGCGTGGAAGCTTATGCATCTGTCTTCTATGATAGCCTTGGGCCGAATAAGTTCTTGTAAGTGGAACTGATAGATGGAAATTGAAACAAACTCGCCATATATATGCGTATTTGTGTTTGGGTTTGTACCCCCATCACCGCTTGACGGCCGATGTTGCTTTGTTTACGTCCCTACAACTTAAAGGTTCGGTAAAACAGACCAATACAATAAGGTACTGGAGTTGATTTGTTGCAGTCCAGTGACTGAAAAAACTAAAAGATTATATATATATATATTAATAGTAATGGTAAGACTACAAAAGAAGGAGTGAGACCGGGATATTATGTAAATATAGGAATTCATCTGTAATATAACATGTGACAATTATTCGGTTATATAGGGTTTAATCATGTTTTATTATGGCAACCGAATAATTGTCACATATTAAATTACACACACACACACACACACACACATATATATATATATATATTATATATATAATATATATATATATATATATATATTATATATATAGGGAGAGTTTACAAAGAAAAAAAAAAAGACGAAGACAGGTGGTGTACAAAACAAACAGATGTATTAGTGTAACGCCCAGGAATAGAAAAAGTATTTTACGTTTCGAGCCTACGCTCTTCTACAGAAAGGGACACAGAGAAAACAAGGAGATAAAAAAATGTGTGAAGTGGCTAACGATCTATCATGGCGACTATTGCCGGACAGATATATATATTTGTATGTATGTGTGTTTATATATATATATATTATATATATATATATATATATATAGTTATGGTATATTCTGTTAAGAACGTATACAACTCGTCCACCTTCAGATTTACCCCGGGCTATCCAGTAGTAGTATTATACGTACTTCCACTTTTGCGTTTGGGCATCCGTCGTGTGTAAATAGATAACTGAAAAAATTGGAGTCACCAACAAGGAGTACGGTTGGACATATATCTTTTAATTATCACAATTGTTTCCACGCAATGTAGTTCTTCAGGCGTGCAAGTACTTGAATATGCAACTGTTTTCCTGCATTATGAGAGTAAACAATTGTAGTGATTAATATATATATATATTATATATATATAATATATATATTATATATATATACAAAATAAGAAAATGGAGAAATACACCTTATTTATTTATATTTATTTATACATATTGTACTTATTGTATCACATTACTCATTGATGTGCACTGTTTTGTTCTATACTATTATGTTTGACCTTGATGTTCATATGTAGTTGGTTAATAAATTATGTGAATGGGTATTATCTAGTAGTTGACTATTGATTAACGTGTATTTCTCCATTTTCTTATTTTGTATTATTAATTTGTGGTAAAACATTTTACCTTCGCCCATATAATACAATAAATGAATTAATTGCATCGCAATTCTTAGCATTTATGTATTAACTTTGTTGGATGCTTTACTGGCAGTATATTGGATATATGTTATCCCATGGTGGGTTGCACTCACAACCCCTATCTCAATTTATATATATATATATATATATATTTGAGTAGTTGAATGAATTCTCTTATTAAGGATAATTCGAAAGATAACCGATACCTGGGTAGCAAATTCACATCAGAAAGAACACGGTTGAAGCTACGTCCCTAGGGCATAGAATACGTGTCTTCGTGCGGAAATTTGTATGTTTATTTTAAAATTATAAGTATATGAAAGAATGGAGTTGAACGACTAGTTAACAAATATCCTTTATTCTTTATCCTGAGAATAAAGGATATTTGTTAACTAGTCGTTCAACTCCATTCTTTCATATACTTATATATATATATATATATATATATATATATATATTTTTTTTTACTCTTATACTTGTTTCAGTCATTTGACTGCGGCCATGCTGGAGCACCGCCTTTAATCGAGCAACTCGACCCCGGGACTTATTCTTTTTTGTAAGCCCAGTACTTATCCTATCGGTCTTTTTAGCCGAACCGCTAAGTGACGGGGACGTAAACACACCAGCATCGGTTGTCAAGCGATGCTAGGGGGACAAACACAGACACACACGCATATATATATATATATATATATATATATACGACGGGCTTCTTTCAGTTTCCGTCTACCAAATCCACTCACAAGGATAAGCTTAGTAGTTTTGTAAAAGAGGCTGGCTGAATAAGTAATATGACTAAGAAATATGTACTGGGGTCAATTTGTTTGACTAAAACCTTTCAAGCCGCAGCTCCAGCATGTCCGCAGTGAAATGACTGAAAGAATTAAATGGTTAAGATAAAACATTAACAATATACAGTTGAGGTAAGTCCATGTAACAGCGAGACTTCCATTTGTTCAAAGGCAAAACTGATCATGGTATATGTAATGCAATCGAAAGTATTTACCTCCATCAATGATGTAAATCGATATTTGTCTTCGGGTGGACTCCCTCTGGTTGCAGGAAATTCCCAATCCATGTCAAAGCCGTCGAAATTGTATCTATTAATGGTAAAAAGGTATAAGAGATTTATTTCATTAATATAGACAAAAAGAGCACTGATTGTGTTTCACGTGTTATAACCCGAACGTCTGAATGCATGTTTATATATGTATATATATATAATATATATATATATATATATATACATACGTATATGCAAAGAGTTTGGGTAAGCTGACAAGTGTGCTTTCCAACTGAGGCGGCGAGCTGGCAGAAACGTTAGCACGCCGGGCGAAATGCGTAGCCGTATTTCGTCTGCCGTTACGTCCGGAGTTCAAATTCCGCCGAGGTCGACTTTGCCTTTCACCCTTTCGGGGTCGATAAACTAAGTAGCAGTTACGCACTGGGGTCGATGTAATCGACTTAATCCGTTTGTCTGTCCTTTAGCCCCTTGTGGGTAGTAAAGAAATAGGTATTTCGTCTGTCTTTACGTTCTGAGTTCAAATCCCGCCGAGGTTGACTTCATCCTTTCGGGGTCGATAAATTAAGTACCAGCTGCGTACTGGGGTCTATCTAATCGACTGGCCCCCACCACAAAAGTTTCGGGCCTTGTGCCTAGAGTAGAAAGGAATAATTGTGCTTCCCAACTACATCGTTTTGGATTCGGTCCCACTGTATATCACCTTAGGTGTATCTCTTCTTCAATAACCCAGGGTCGACCAAAGCTTTGTGAGTGGATTTGGTTGCTGGAAACTGAAAAGTCCCGTCGTTTATGTATGTGTGAGTGTGCGTGTTGTGTACATGTTTATATGCATGTATATATGTAAACAGAGAGAGTGGGGAGGGAGGGAGGGCGTCTGGGAGAGAGAGTCATATTTAAATCTATATCATTAAGTCAATGGTGGTTAACTTACTTGCGTAAATATTTGATGACATTTTCTATCCAAATGCGGCGGTTTCTAGAACTGGCTACCATAGGTATAAAAGGCTCGGAACCAATAATCCAGCCACCCACAGCCAATAGGACCTTTAATTTGGGGTTCTTTTTCTTCAGTGCTAATGTCCGAGCGTAAAGACCTTAAATATAGAAACAATTATATATTTATTTTACTTAATTTATTTAACCGATATGGAGAACAAGCAAGAAGTTTTTTTATTATTATTTTTATATCATTATAGAACGGATTTCAACAAGAATAGATCGATTTAGTCCTACACTGTGAACATTTGAATTATATTATCCAAGATAGAAGGTGGCGAGCGGGCAGAATCGCTAGCGGCATTTCGTCTGTCTTCACGTTGTGTGTTCAAATTCTGCCGAGGCCGACTTTGCCTTTCATCCTTTCGGGATCTATAAAATAAGTACCAGTCGAGCAATGGAGTCGATATAATCGACTTACCCTGTTCCCCTAAATTACTGGCCTTGAGCCAAAATATGAAACCGATATTATAGAAGATAGAATACAGCTTCTTTCTAGTTAGACTAAGGACTTCATATAAACCTTAAGTTTATCTCAGTAGTACATAAACGGCGCCCTGTATGGTGTATCTAGGTATCCTTTTATTCTTTTACTTGTTTCAGTCATTTTGACTGCGGCCATACTGGAGCACCGCCTCTTGTCGAACAAATCGCCCACAGGACTTCTTTTTTGTAGGCCTAGTACTTATTGTAGCTAGTTCAAGCGGCACACACTCCAGCTATGCGACTACCCCCTATGTAACTTTTAGGGCAGCTACAGCAGCTCCTGTTTCTCTGAACTAGTAAATTATATTCCGACTCCTTCTGTACCTAACTGAGACACATTCCATTCATGACTTCATCATCTAAATAGTTTGGGAAAGAAAAATCTCTCCAGAGTATTCTCCACGTCTACTTGTTCTATTGAGTCGCCAACTGACATGAATCCAAATTCGACAACTACTTCAAAATTGTCAGTAGTGGAGGCCCTGCGATGGCCGAAGGCAAACCCTATCTCAAAGTATCGGATTAAGCAATACAAATTTCAATAAAGCTGTACATCGCTGATGAAGCCAGAATAATCCCGAAACAGCTTACCTTGTCTTTGCTAAGAAATGAAAATAATATTGTGAGGTATACTAGCCATCTCAATATGGCTAACCACTAAGGGTGGGTGTTACTGTAGCTT
Source organism: Octopus sinensis (assembly GCF_006345805.1). Lineage (NCBI taxonomy): Eukaryota > Metazoa > Mollusca > Cephalopoda > Octopoda > Octopodidae > Octopus > Octopus sinensis. Next base: position 1,056,502 of record NC_043000.1, read on the forward strand.
GTATCCCCAGGAGAACATCGTCTCCAGCTGGCTTTAGGCACACTTTTTGTGCCCTTATGGTATTTGCAAAGAGAGGTCATCCCTCCCTCATCAACCTATGTGATACGCACGGACTGCAGTTTCTAGGTATTGACCTGTCGTCGACGTACGACAATCACCGGTTTTCGATGAAAGGAGACCCAATGCAAATACTTATAACGTTTTTCCAGTAACTATTCGTCACTGATCTCGAAAAACTGTATTCAAGCCAAGCAATTATTGAAAATAATATTAATCTGATTAAAATCGCTTCTGTTTTCTTTTTCTTACTACATACTTATTTCTGATTTTCTTTTGTTAACACTTGTTACATTAGATATTTTACCAATAAATCAACTATTATTTTTGTGTGTGTGCGTGCAGAGGTAGTCTCTGAATTATATGGTACGTATTTCATCGACTATATCATTGAAATGTGAAAGACAAATCCACCCAGACAGAGTCTTCACTAAGGACAAGGAACTACAAGGAACCAATACTACAAGGAATCAATACTGATTGTCCCCATCCAACAATTTTATATATAACTAGCAGTATCGCCCGGCGTTGCTCGGGTTTGTAAGGGAAATAACTATATAAGCATTTTTAGAGAGTTATAGCCAAAAAATAGCAAAAAAATGCATTAAAAAATAGAAAAAAAATTATAGTAAATTTTTTTTAAATCGTTGACTCATCGTAGACATTTTTAGAGAGTTACTTCCCTTATATTTAAAAAAATATGCGTTAAAATGGAAAAAATTGATGGTAAATTATTTTTAAAATCGTAGACTCATCGTAGACGCGCGCTAATACCCAGAAGGGCTTGATATGAATCACGACTATAAGATACCCGGTTTTGGTTAAACTGCACCGCAAAATGTGGGAGTAGTTAGGAATCTAAATCGAAGGGGACAGACACTCACACAACTACAGTTTTATATATAAAGACTACTTCTAAATTAGGAACATGACCAAAAATTGGGGGGAGAGGAATAATCGATTACAACAGCTTCAGTATTTGATTGATAGTTTATTTTATCGACCTTCGAAGGATGAAATACTGAGTTGATCTCGGCCGGGATGTGAACTCAGAATGTAAAGAAATGTGACAAAGAGCGCAAATAATTATTAGTTTGATGCTAACACGCATTATTCATCATCTGTGCGCACTAATCCTTCCTAATTTTGTTACAATGCCAGCATTTTTGAGCGGAGGGGGCTAATTCGATAACACAGACCCTAGTATTTGACTGATATTTATTTTCTTAACCCTGAATGAAGGAAAGGAAAAGTTGACCTTGACAAGATTTGAACTCAGAGCATAAAGCCTCTAAACACTTTTGTCGACGAGCTAGCGATTCTGCCAGCTCGCTGCATTAATCCGTAAGCAATAAAAAAGAAGGTAATGAGAAAAGAAAATAGAATATACGAATAAATTTACCTGTTCCAGGTGTAACGTCGTTCCAGTTAAAAGGTGTCAGGTTACGACCATCATCAGATATGTCAACGAATGCATATATGACGTGAGTACATAAAAAGGGATCGATATTTTCGGGTAAGAATTCACCAATGCCTGGCCGGGTCTGTGCAAAGCTGCTATAGTAGCAGAAGACCTTCTAGATCCTGGAAAGAAAGAAAGAGAGAGAGAGAGAGAGAGAGAGAGAGAAATAGAGAAGGAGGGTCATTAAAATAACTATATTCATCATAAATACAGATAATATAAAATACGTATGAGGCACATTGTCATATATACAAGTTCATGCATACATACATGCACACATGCATACAGACATACAGACAGACAGACATACACTCACACACACATACACACACACGCATACATACATACATACATACATACATACATACATACATACATACATACTATATATATTTCTATTTTTGTTTCTTGTATTTATATTCGTGTGGCATCCTGTCTTTGTTCCGTATACATTCGATCCTCTTTCCAAGAAATCCAATGCCTGTGGCTTGGTTTTTCCTTGGGGCTGGCCGGGTCGGAGTGATATCGAGATTAAACAGCCGAAATTACTAAGATGATCCGGTTCCCGACTGAAGATTAGAGGCTTCGAGTGACCCGTCTGTTTTTTTGTGTCGTCTCTTTGTGTGTTTTTGCGTTCTTGTCCCACTTTGTAATTTATATTTTATATTTAATTTCTATACATATATATATATATATATTATATATATATATATATATATACACACACATATATAGTCTACCCAGATTACAAGTTCAGGTTTATACCTGTAATTATTGGAGTATGTAACACACTGGAACCATGTAACACACTGCTTATGTAACACACTGGAGCCAAAATCCGGTCTATTGTCAAAGTAAGTGTCATTGCTACACGACAATGAACGCCCACATACGGCTGGCCACACCGTTGAAACCATTGAAAAACTGGGTTTCAAGTTACTGGAATACCTTGCATACAGTCTAGATGTCTTCCCTTCCGACTATCACCTCCTTAAACCATTTACACATCCTTTACAAGGACGTTGATTTGTTATGGACGAAGAAGCGTAGGAAACTGCATAGTTGGCTGAGCAACCAGCCGAAATCTTATCCGATGGAAGAAGCAAGCTCTGGCACACAGAAAGAAGGGTTTCGAAAAGCAAGGAGACTATGTTTAAAAATAATGTAGCCGCTCAAACTTTCAAATTTTAGCACAAGACCAGCAATTTGAGGTGGAGTAAGTCGATTATATCGACCTCAATGCCAACTGGTACTTATTTTATCGACCCCGAAAGAATGAAAGACAAAGCCGATCCCCGGAATTTGAACTCCGAACACAAAACCGGACGAAATGCTGCTAAGCATTTTCCCCCACATGCTAGCGATTCTTCCAGCTCACTCGCCGTGACAACAGGTAACGCTGCATCCCTGTTGATAAGCTTCCCTTCCCATTTAGAAACTATTTCAGCTGCGATGTACAACCTATCGTATATAAGGTATATATAAATGTGCTTTCCACATTAAAATACATTTCCTATGACTGATACGAACGTCCAAGGTGTATGCGAGCAAATCCACACTCACCAACGCATAGCAAGAATAACAGTACACTGCTGGAACGATCATTGAGAACAGTGTACACTGTTGGGACGATCATTGAAAACAGTGTACACTGTTGGAACGATCATTGAGAACAGTGTACACTGTTGGAACGATCATTGAGAACAGTGTACACTGTTGGGACGATCATTGAGAACAGTGTACACTGTTGGAACGATCATTGAGAACAGTGTACACTGTTGGGACGATCATTGAGAACAGTGTACACTGTTGGGATGATCATTGAAAACAGTGTACACTGTTGGAACGATCATTGAGAACAGTGTACACTGTTGGGATGATCATTGAAAACAGTGTACACTGTTGGAACGATCATTGAGAACAGTGTACACTGTTGGGACGATCATTGAGAACAGTGTACACTGTTGGGATGATCATTGAGAACAGTGTACACTGTTGGGACGATCATTGAGAACAGTGTACACTGTTGGAACGATCATTGAGAACAGTGTACACTGTTGGGGTGATCATTGAGAACAGTGTACACTGTTGGAACGATCATTGAGAACAGTGTACACTGTTGGAACGATCATTGAGAACAGTGTACACTGTTGGAACGATCATTGAGAACAGTGTACACTGTTGGGATGATCATTGAGAACAGTGTACACTGTTGGGATGATCATTGAAAACAGTGTACACTGTTGGGGTGATCATTGAGAACAGTGTACACTGTTGGAACGATCATTGAGAACAGTGTACACTGTTGGAACGATCATTGAGAACAGTGTACACTGTTGGGATGATCATTGAAAACAGTGTACACTGTTGGAACGATCATTGAGAACAGTGTACACTGTTGGAACAATCATTGAGAACAGTGTACAATCTCCTCCTTCTCTTAAACTCCTCCTATTCCCTTTACTTTGCCTCTTCTCTCTATACAATACTTATTATGTCTCAAATCCAGCACCAAATATTTCATTTTCGCTCAAATTTTTGCCTTTAGAACGGGAACTTATTTCGAATTCACTCCTACCCACATTCCCTTATAGATCAGTGCTTCTCAAACTAACGGCGGGATTTTTCCAATGTGCTAGGGACCCGTAAGATTTCTTAGTAATTCTTTTACTTGTTTCAGTCATGTGACTGTGGCCATGCTGGAGCACTGCCTTTAGTCGAGCAAGTCGACCCCAGGACTTATTCTTTGTAAGCCTAGCACTTATTCTATCGGTTTCTTTTACCGAACCGCTAAGTTACGGGGACGTAAACACACCAACATCTTTGTCAAGCGATGTTGGGGGGACAAACACAGACACACATACATATATATATACGACGGGCTTCTTTCAGTTTCCATCTACCAAATCCACTCACAAGGGTTTGGTCGGCCCGAGTCTATAGTAGGTGCCACGCAGAGGGACTGAACCCGGAACCATGTAAGTAAACAAGCTACTTACCACACAGCCACTCCTACGCCTAATATTAATTTATCCGGAAACAATATATATAATGAGTATGATAAATGTTGACAATTTCTTTTATCTCATATTTATTTTGTAAACAAATAATACAATATTACATACGCATCTTATAAGCATTTTACAAATGTTTCTTTCTTTTCTGGAAACTCGCCGCATACCGGTAGCTGATGGCCCGCGGATCGGCACCGGTCCGCGGACCGCCATATTGAGTAGAACTGCTATGTTTGTTTTTGTTTGTTTGTTTTTCCAGTTTCAGCTCTTGAGCTGTGGCCATGCTGGGGCACCGCCATTGTGGTGAAAGAGTACAGCAGGGATCACCACCCCCTGCCGGAGCCTCGTAGAGCTTTTAGGTGTTTTCGCTCAATAAACACACACAACGCCCAGTCTGAGAATCGAAACCGCGATCCTGCGACCGCGAGTCCGCTGCCCTAACCACTAGGCCATTGCGCCTCTATAGATAACATCCTACAGAAATGCAAGCTGAACATTAACCGATATCATCCTCCCCGATCAGAAAGGAGTCGCCCGCTAAGTTCTTGCGCACTGTACTTTACGCATGTCCGAAATGTAAACAACAACGCGTTTAGCACAGGTGTCATTTTCCAAGAAAATGATAATCTGATATCCTTCATTCATATATACTTACATGGTGCGACACATATACACGCCATTGCGTTTCATTCGCAGTAAAACCCGATACACACACACACCACACACACACACACACACACACACACACACAAATGCCATTACGTTGGCATGTGTTTGTCTGCGTATGTGTGCGGTGGTATTGTGACACAACTAATCCAGTAACACACTTGCACACACTCGTGCGCGGGGACACACACACACAGACACACACACCGCTTTGCACACATATACACACACTCTGTCTTAGCTATGTAGACACACAAACTCACACACACACACACACCACACACACACACACACACACACACACACACACACACAAAAGATCAAAATCTATTAAAAGTACTTTTTTTATTTTGTAAATTTCCTGTCTCAAATTTCAAATGTCATCTAACGTCTCATAAAAACCGCCCAGTAAACAGAAAATTTATGATAAATTCAACTCTTTTCTAAGTCATGAGACTTCCCGTCAGTAAATTTTCCTATTCTTTTACCAGTTTTAAACTTATAAGCTCAATTTGACATTCATATCTTCCGCTAAGAGTAGTTAATGAAGAATTAATTTAGAAAACTGTCGATTTGCTAAGCTAATTTTAAAGTTTATCTGAATTCCTCAAGTCAGAAATATCCATCATCTTTTGATGCTTACCTTGGACTTTTGTAATGGATATACCCGCTATCAACAGCAGTGCAACTGGTAACTTCATACTGAAACTGAAATACATAAAAAATATAGAAGAAATATTACAACAGTTATCTCTCTATATATAAACGGCAGTTTGTCTGTGTGTGTTTCTGTGTGTCTGTTTGGTTGTACCCTCACCCTGACCACGGCTTTCAACCGATTCTGATGAAACTTGACACACACATAGCCCAATGTCATAATTCAAAACTAATGCAGCGAAATTTGAAAGTTCCCCCCAGTTCTGAAAAAAATCGATAATTCGACATGGGGTCGAGAATCAGAAACACAAACCACAGACTGTCTAGGGGACGCAACTCGACCTTTTTTAACTAAAAAAAAAATTTACCACCATTTTTTTTTCCGTTTCTTTGCTATTTTTGGCTATAACTCTCTAAAAATGCTTTATAGTTATTTCCCTTACAAACCCGAGCAACGCCGGGCGATACTGCTAGTGAGCAATAAAAGCGAAACTGAAATATTATTAAAACAAATGACAAACACAAAAGTAGTGAACAAGTAAAATATTACCTGCAACCATTTTGCATGCGAACGGAAAATCAGAAAAGCTCGACAATGGGAAGCACACGATTTGAATGAAAACCAGAAAATGCGCAGATAGGCGCAGGAGTGGCTGTGTGGTAAGTAGCTTGCTAACCAACCACATGGCTCCGGGTTCAGTCCCACTGCGTGGCATCTTGGGCAAGTGTCTTCTGCTATAGCCCCGGGCCGACCAATGCCTTATGAGTGGATTTGGTAGACGGAAACTGAAAGAAGCTTGTCGTCATATGTAGATATATATAATATATATATATATATGTGTGTGTGATGTGTGTGTGTGTGTGTGTGTGGGTTGTGTGTGTGTGTGTGGTGTGTGTGTGTGGTGTCTGGTTGTCCCCCTAGCATTGCTTGACAACCGAGCTGGTGTGTTTACGTCCCCGTCACTTAGCGGTTCGGCAAAAGAGCCCGATAGAATAAGTACTGGGCTTACAAAGAATAAGTCCTGGGGTCGATTTGCTCGACTAAAGACGGTGCTCCAGCATGGCCGCAGTCAAATGACTGAAACAAGTAAAAGAGTAAAAGAGTAAAAAAAGAGTATATGAAATTTACACGTCGCTTCTTCTCCATAACCAGACCGATCCATTTTCGACCGTATTGTAACTTACGGGGAAAAGTGGATTCGGTACAACAATAATAATATTAAAAAAAAAACGTTCTTCGCAGTGGTTGCACCAAAATGAAGCACCAAAAACCTTCCCTAGACCCGAGCTCTTCAAAAAAAAAGGGTCATGGCGACTGTTCAGCTGATGCTAGTTACCTGCCGGGAAGAATTTTACGAATAAATCCATCATGTAATATGCGAATATGAACAAGAAGGGTAGTAATATTATTTACTACCAGGTGCCCAGCACAAAAGACGAATTAGTCATAAGACAAAAATATTATTCATATAGAAAAATATTATTCATGTAGTTATACAATTAAGGGCTCCTAAATTAAGATGCCGAGTGCGGGAACACAAAAGGGGATGAATTTATCGAGAGTGAAAAACAAAAACGTTTACCGATAACTTTAACTCGAACCGCGGTTTCTGCTTCTTTCTAGCAAAACACAAAATATGTTTGCTAAGGCTAGCTTCATCAGCGAGTCGCCTTAATTTAATCGAGGTCTGCAGCGATGTGAGACCATGTGTTGATCTCGAACTACTAGCAGATCTTAACTTTTCAAATCTCTGCGCAGACGCAAAATTTATACGGCAGTATAGGGCATGCCGGGAAGAATTTTACGAATAAATCCATCATGTAATATGCGAATATGTGTTCCCAGCACTCGGCATCTTAATTTAGGAGCCCTTAATTGTATAACTACATGAATAATATTTTTCTATATGAATAATATTTTTGTCTTATGACTAATTCGTCTTTTGTGCTGGGCACCTGGTAGTAAATAATATTACTACCCTTCTTGTTCATATTCGCATAATACATGATGGATTTATTCGTAAAATTCTTCCCGGCATGCCCTATACTGCCGTATAAATTTTGCGTCTGCGCAGAGATTTGAAAAGTTAAGATCTGCTAGTAGTTCGAGATCAACACATGGTCTCACATCGCTGCAGACCTCGATTAAATTAAGACGACTCGCTGATGAAGCTAGCCTTAGCAAACATATTTTGTGTTTTGCTAGAAAGAAGCAGAAACCGCGGTTCGAGTTAAAGTTATCGGTAAACGTTTTTGTTTTTCACTCTCGATAAATTCATCCCCTTTTTGTGTTCCCAGCACTCGGCATCTTAATTTAGGAGCCCTTAATTGTATAACTACATGAATAATATTTTTCTATATGAATAAAATTTTTGTCTTATGACTAATTCGTCTTTTGTGCTGGGCACCTGGTAGTAAATAATATTACTACCCTTCTTGTTCATATTCGCATATTACATGATGGATTTATTCGTAAAATTCTTCCCGGCATGCCCTATACTGCCGTATAAATTTTGCGTCTGCGCAGAGATTTGAAAAGTTAAGATCTGCTAGTAGTTCGAGATCAACACATGGTCTCACATCGCTGCAGACCTCGATTAAATTAAGGCGACTCGCTGATGAAGCTAGCCTTAGCAAACATATTTGTGTTTTGCTAGAAGAAGCAGAAACCGCGGTTCGAGTTAAAGTTATCGGTAAACGTTTTTGTTTTTCACACTCTCGATAAATTCATCCCCTTTTTGTGTTCCCAGCACTCGCATCTTAATTTAGGAGCCCTTAATTGTATAACTACATGAATAATATTTTTCTATATGAATAATATTTTTGTCTTATGACTAATTCGTCTTTTGTGCTGGGCACCTGGTAGTAAATAATATTACTACCCTTCTTGTTCATATATATATATATATATATATATATATATGGTATTAATAATTAGTAGGGGATTTCTCTAAATGTTTGGCTGTTTGCTCACAGTTAGGTATTCAAAATAGGTTATTCACTGGTTAGTATATAAATTCAGTAATAATTCTCATATGATAAGAATTCAGAGATAAATATTATGTTCTATTATTCTATATATGCCTTTAACCATACCGGTTTCCTGGATTATTTAATATAGATGATGATGATGACGATGGTGATGGTAATGGTGGTGGTGATGGTGATGATGATGATCGTGATGGTGATGATGATGATGATGATGATGATGATGATTATCGTTATTACGTATAATAAGGATTATTATGAAGTGGTATTAGCATTACCTTTAATTCCTTTTGATATATATACTACAGCCTCAAATAGACCTACATTTGTTTCTCCAGCATCGATTAGTAATCGCTGCAATTGCAACCTTACTATAACACTGGTGTAGTTATATATATTCCTTTATTCTTTTATCTGTTTCAGTCATTTTACTGCAGCCATGCTGGAGTGCCGCCTTTTTGTCGAACAAATTGACCCCAGGACTTATTCTTTGTAAGCCTAGTACTTATTCTATCGGTCTCTCTTTGCCGAAACCGCTAAGTTTCGGGGACGTAAACACACCAACATGGGTTTACAAACGATGGTCGGGGGACAAACACAGACACACACACATACACAACACACACACACACACACACACACACACACACACACATATATATATATATATATATATATATATATATATCCGACGGGCGTCTTTCAGTTTCTGTCGACCAAATCCTCTCACAAGCATTTGGCCGGCTCGAAGCAATAGTATATGACACTTGCCCAAGGTACCACGCAGTAGGAGTGAACCCGGAACCATGTGGTTAGTAAGCAAGCTACTAACCACTCAGCCACTCTTGCATATCTAAGACGTTTTCATAAACTTCGAGGCGGTGTAAAATCAGTTTGTTTGTTTTTTCTTTCGCGAGGAGAAAATGGATTTCGACGTAAACAGAGTTATAAATAAAAGCGTGTAATAATAGAAAATATGGATGAACACATGACAGGCGTTCTGCCGTTGGACCAAAGCAATTCCCTCGAATTTCTCTATCCATTTTAGAAATTTTATTTAAATGCAGTTAACGTCATGAATACTTTCAGAAACTTCGAGAGAACGTGAAATAATTCCTTTTATTGGAACGACAAATCCCAACGCAAACACACACACACACACACACACACACACACACACACACACACACACACACACTCATACATATACTCACGCTCACGAAAACACTCACACTGATACATCCACACACATACACGCATACACATATTTATATCCTTGAAAGAAAGAAAGAAAGAAAGAAAGAAAGAAAGAAAGAAAGAAGGGAGGGGAGGAATAAATAAAGAAAGAAAGAAGGGAGGGGAGGAAGGAAATAAAGAAAGAAAGAAAGAAAGAAAAGAAAAGAAAGGAAGAAAAAATGAAAGAAACAAAGAGAGAGAGAGAAAGAAAAAAGAAAGAAAAAGAAAGAAAGAAAGAAGTGAGGGGAGGGAAAAGGAAAGAAAGAATGAAAGAAAGAAAAAAGAAAAAAGAAAGAATGGAGGGAAGGAAGGAAGGAAAGAAAGAAAGAAAGAAAGAAAGAAAGAAAGAAAAGAAAAGAAAGGAAAAAAATGAAAGAAACAAAGAGAGAGAGAGAGAAAGAAAAAAGAAAGAAACAAAGAAAGAAACAAAGAAAGAAAGGAAGAAGTGAGGGGAGGGAGAAAGGAAAGAAAGAAAGAAAGAAGGAAAGAAAGAAAGAAGGAAGGAAAGAAAGAAAAAGAAAGAAAGAAGGAAAGAAGGAAAGAAAGAAAGAAGGAAAGAAAGAAAGAAGAAAGAAAGAAAGAAAGAAAGAAAGAAAGAAAGAAAGAAAACAGGAAAATAAAGAGAAAAGTGGTGCAGGTGTACCTTAGACAAATTTATTGTCACGCTTTTGTAATACAAGAGATAGCTTCAGGTCAAATGTACGGGAAAAGGTATTAAACTTTTCAAATAATATCAGATACAGGTGAAATAATAAGTGCAGAGTAAATCAAGGTAAGTGAACCAGAAACAGACCTATATCCTCTTATATTTCTTCCAATAACAATGAGCAATATGTTTATTTAGGTCACCTCTTTCTTACAGATTCTTCATATCAATTTTCCGGCAATTTGCATTCCGGCATTTTGATAATCCGTCAATAGGTATGAGTAAGGCTTCTCTATATACAATGGTGTCTGGTTTTGGCATAGAGCAAGACATTTTGAAAGAAGCGGGTTAGCGATCCAGTACTTGACTGGTACTTTGTTTCGTCGACCTTCGAGAGATGAAAGGCAAAGCTAACCTCTGCAAGATTTGAAATCAGAACGTGAAGAAGCGGAACAAGTAGTGTCTTATTTTCTTTTTGTGATTTTTCTTTTTTAGGCACAAACTCAACAGTTTAATAGAGAATTATCTCAGGTTTTTTATGAGAGGAGATTTCGTGCAATCAATCCGGCACAAAGGTATAGAAAAAACGATAGCGCACCTACACTCAGGCAATCATACATACACACACATACACATATGTATTATGTCTGTACGTATGTATGTATGTATGTATGTATGTATGTATGTATGTATGTATGTATGTATGTATGTATGCGCAAATATATTTATATATGCATATATATTGTTGTCGAACGGTTTTTCTACATCAGTGACTGTGGTTACTGTGAAAATCCATATATATCCAGCCTGTAGAGGAAGTCCCTCAACGAAGAACGGTGCTTACCATGCGTTGATAAGAGGCAAATACCTCGAAACCGGTCCGTATGTAGTATCCGTATCTTCGGGGAGGCTGATCTCCCTTTGCAGGCTGGCAAGGACACCGAGATGGTGTCAGCCCTTCTGGTGACGTTGATGATCGCCTGGGGCTAAATGCATCAGTAACACCCCCACTACCCCGCCCTGTCCCTAGCCACATTCAGATGGCTGATCCCCCTCATGTTATAGAGCAGTTACTGTTTATATCTCGCTCAGAGATTTATTATTGTTATATATATATATAATATATATATATATATATATTATATATATATATATATATACATATATATTCCTTTGGTTTCTGAATTACAACTATTTAGCGGTTTGAGTTTAGCTGCTCTTTCTAGTGGGTCGAATGGCCTATCAAGGCCATTCCTTAATATTGTTGAAAGTATATATATATATATATATATATATATATATATAAGAAGTAATGGTGTCATTGAGACCCAAAGGTGTCAGGTAATGCTGAGTGAGTGCTATACACAGACCATAGTTAAGGTTCAGGGTTGGTCATATAACAGCGTGTGTATATAAGAATTTTTTGCGTAATGCGATAAAAAAAAACCAAGGCTGTGTTGATATCAGAACATTTATAGATAGAAGGTCTATCTATAAATGTTCTAATATCTACACATGCTTGGCATTTTATCTCATTACGCAAAAAATTCTTATACACACACACACACACACACACACACACACACATATATATATATATATAATATATATATATATATAATACAATTGTAATAACCATATTTTAACACAACAAAGCTTGTACAAAGCTTTACATTTTACTTTTGATAATCATTTTTTTTTTAAAGTGAAGCTGGTCAAGTCAATAAACACCCCTAAAAGACCTCTGCATTTTCAAACCCTCTTTGCTATAAATATGTGTGTGTGCGTATCACTCTATCGACCAGACTCTAAGATGTGGTGTTATACACCACTGGTCACAATGCGATTCCACGTATTGTTGTGTCTTTCGAAAGATTCTACCCCGCTGGCTAGGCGAGCAAGCCTACATTTCTCCTGAACAGGACACCACTCCTTTCCATGATTACACATTTATAGCTGAGTGGACTGGAGCAACATGAAATGAAGTGTTTTGTTCAAGACCACAACGCGTCGCCCAGTCCAGGACATTTTGTTGATTAAATTTGAGGCAATGTTATTGTTTAGAATTTATTCATATACGTAGAAACTTCTAAGCAAGTGTGCATATTTAGGTGTGTCCTTTTTGTTAGGTATGTACAGGATATGTTAGTATTTTTATTCACTTTTGGCTTTATTGGATTTAATGCTTTCCTTTGACAATGTAAAAGTCTAAGGTACAGAGTTCATTATTTAAAACCTTAGTTATTGGGTGTGTCAACATTTGTTGTAATGGAATTTTTTAGGAGTTCATAAAGATTGTACGTAGCGAGTATGATTTAGCTCTGCGTTTCTCGACTATTTTTTATCTGTGGACCCCTTTGATTACTCTTTTATTCTGGTGGGCCCCCATTGCTATAGAATGTTTCATAACTAGTTTTCTAGAAACTTCTTTCAAGATTCTTGTTTGGTTTTTCACATAACCTGCCTAGGTTGAGCTACATAAAATGTTAGAGAAAGAAATCTAGCTGTTTCTTGCAATACATACCAATACATTCATCTAAAGCAGAATTTTTTCAGGGTCCCTTAAAATACTATTGAGGATCATTGGCAAACTCCAGAGGTGACACTTTCATTTCCCCTTAGCCCTCACGTCACACAGTTGTTAATGTTTATTTGAGTTGGGTCACGCCCTTCCAATTGCTATAGATCCGTAATGCATCTTACGGCTGTATCGGTCACCTGTAAGGTGAGGAATCCTACATTGGAGAGTGGTAATGACTAGGGTAGGGTAGCTGACTGCTTTTTGTGATCATTCATCTTTTGGTTTCCTGTAGCTTTGCTTTCTGTTACAAACTCAGTGAACATTCATATATTCCCAATTCCAAAGAAATTTGAACAATAGATATAAGTCACAAGTTAAAAATGATTTCCAACAATTCAACTTCTCTATTTAACTTTAAGATCCCCCCCCACTCCAAGAGGGGCATTAACTCACACATTTTAGAGCTCTATGTGCTCCATTTTCCAGGAGCAAAAACCTTTCAATAGGTTTTATAAGATTTGGGTTTTGGAATCTGGGCATAAAGATGAGTAGTATGGGATAAATATATCAAGATTAGGATTTTTGTTAGGGTGTGTAAAGAGGGAAAGAACCCCCCATTAAAATTCTTAATCTCCAATTTTGCTGAAATTCGAACCATAGGTATTCCAGTTCATTGGAGAAAATATAAAAGAAAAATCTAATTCTTTAATTTCATTTGACACAGGCAACGTCGGATATCTCTGCTAGTGTTCGATAAAAATGACTTAAAACAAAAAACGGCCTTTGAGCTGCATATTCATCTTGGGAAAGAGTTGAAAGTCCATAGGTGCTAAATCTGGCGAATATGGTAGGTGGGGAGTGATACCATGTTGCTTTTGGCGAGAAACTCACGAGTGAGGAAAACTCGTTGACAGGGTGCATTGTCGTCGTGAAGAATCCAATTCTTCGCACTCCACAGATCCGGTCGCTTTCACCGAATGTCCTCTTTCATACGTTTCAAAGTATTGCAATAGAACTTTCGATTGACGGTCTGGCCCCGGGGGGGACGAATTGTCGATGCACAACACCGTGGATATCGGGAGGTAAAACGATTAGCATGCTCTTGATTGAGCTGCGGCTTTGTCATGTCGTCTTCGATCTTGGAATTTGATGGCTCGTCCATTGTGACGACTGCTGCTTCGTCCCAGGGTCGTATCCGTAAACCCAACTATCGTTACCGGTAGTGATCCTCGAATTGAAAGATGGATCATCAGTGGCACGTTAACGGAGATCTTTACAAACTTCGACGCGATGTTCTTTCTGCTCAGTGATCAGCAAGCGTGAGACAAACTTGGCAGAGACACGCTGCGTGTTCAATTCAGACGTTAAGGTTGCCTGCACAGACCCATACGGCAAACCGACATCAGCAATATCGTTAATTGTCCTCCGGTGATCCTCATACACAAGCTGATGAATTTTCGCAACATTTCTCGGGTTGACGCTCGTGACAGGTCTTCCAGAAGGCGGCGACCTTGCAGAAACGTTAGCACGCCGGGCGAAATGCTTAGCGGTATTTCGTCTGCCGTTACGTTCTGAGTTCAAATTCCGCCGAGGTCGACTTTGCCTTTCATCCTTTCGGGGTCGATAAATTAAGTACCAGTTACGCACTGGGGTCGATGTAATCGACTTAATACCTATGTCTGTCCTTGTTTGTAATCGACTTAATACCTATGTCTGTCCTTGTTTGTCCCCTCTGTGTTTAGCCCCTTGTGGGTAGTAAAGAAATAGGTATTTCGTCTGCCGTTACGTTCTGAGTTCAAATTCCGCCGAGGTTGACTTTGCCTTTCATCCTTTCGGAGTCGATTAAATAAGTAGCAGTTACGCACTGGGGTCTATATAATCGACTTAATCCCTTTGTCTGTCCTTGTTTGTCCCCTCTATATTTAGCCCCTTGTGGGCAATAAAGAAATAAGGTCTTCCAGACCGCTCATCATCTTCCGTGCCCGTCCTCCCGATTTTGAAGCGACCGTTCCACTCAAAACATTGCGTACGACCCATTGCCTCGTCATCGTAAGCTTGCCGAAGCATGTCCAAAGTCTCTGTAGCAAACTTCCCAAGTTTAACGCAAAAATTCACGTTGGCTCTTTGTTCCAACTTCCTGTTCCTAACAAAATCGCAGACTACAGCACACACGTGACCACAAAAACACAAAATTCACAACTTGTGAAGTAAACACAGCAATGTCACTCGGCACACTGCCTTATGAAGGTCACTGCTAGCTCTCACTGCGCACGCAACCGTGCGCTACCTTCCGTTAGCGTGCTACAGAACTAGATATCTGAATAACCCACAAACGGCTATTTCAAAATATAACGTTTCACACACACACACACACACAACACACACACACACACACACACACACACAAACACACGCAAACACACGCACACACTGAAACTGTGTGTGTATGTGCGTGAATTTGAATTTGAACTCAGATTTGAGCCGCAGACGAAATATCTATTTCTTTACTACCCACAAGGGGCTAAACACAGAGGGGACAAACAAGGACAGACAAACGGATTAAGTCGATTGTATCGACCCCAGTGCGTAACTGGTACTTAATTTATCGACCCCGAAAGGATGAAAGGCAAAGTCGACCTCGGCGGAATTTGAACACAGAACGTGGCGGCAGACGAAATACGGCTACGCATTTCGCCCAGCGTGCTAACGTTTCTGCCAGCTCGCCGCCTTAACTGTCATTAAAATAACATATGTAACTGAGTGTCACTTTCGTTTGTTTGTCTACTCATTAGTATATATATATGTGTGTGTGTGTGTGTGTATGTGCATACATGCGTACATACATGTACCTGTCAACAAATCTTAGTTGATTCATACAAATCTAGGGCTCGACGGAACATATAAAATAACTTAAATACTGTCAATGCGCAGTTGTGAAATGGAATTATAAATCAAGATTTTAATTAGTACAGTAACAAAAATGAAACGTTTACTAATGTTGTCAATGCCTTGAGGTTATCATATTCGTCAGGCAGAAATTAAATACAAAATTTAAAAAAGAACTGCGCTTATTTATTAGTATCTGAACTGGTTTACTGATGTTAGTAATATGATACGCCATTTAAGAAAATGTATCAGGCAACTATAACGTTTTCTATCGTTGGCCCACACCTTGTAAACTTTTGCAGAAGTATATAACCGCAACAAAATATATTTCATGGTTTCGTGGATCAAAATGCAATATATATGGGAAACTACCACCTGTGTCATCTCTTGTGAAAGGTAGGAGAGTCCAGTTTGCTGGACATTGTTGTAGAGCTGAAAAAGAAGTAATTTCTACTCTTCTCCTCTGGAAGCCATCTACTCGCAATACCAGAGGGCGCACACTCTCCTACCCTGATGTAATCTCCAGGGATACAGGCATCCAGCAACAGGACCTCCGTAATGCCATGATGGACCGTGAAGTCTGGCGTAGCATGGTAAATTCCATTGTCTCGACCACGGTCGAACAATGATGATGATGATGGATCAAGGAATCAGGACAGGCAAAATAGGATTCTTGAGGAATTGAACACATAAAAGAAAGTTAAAAATAAGCTTTTCTGCAAAAGGCATAAGACCTGTAATTTTAAGGGAGAGGATTAGTCGATTGCATCGACCCCAGCGCTCAACTGGTACTTATTTTATTGACTCCGAAGAATGAAAGGAAAAGTCAGCCTCAGCTGATTGCAAATTTTGGCACAGGGCCAGCAGTTTGGGAGGAATGGGTAAATCGATCACATCAACCCAGGTGTTCAACTGGTACCTGTTTTATGGAGCCCGAAAGGATGAAAGGCGAAGTCAACTTCAGCAGAATTTGAACTCAAAATATAAAGACAAACGAAGTGCCGGCGTGCTAACGATTCTTCCAGCTCAACGCCTTAGCAATATCAGAATCTAGCAGTATAGCCCGGCGTTGCTCGGGTTTGTTTTTTAGTTGCGCTTAAAACGGCAGACTTTGATGTCGCGTTAACAAAGTTTTGACATAATTTCAATCTTTTTTGAAAAGTAAAAATTTTGCATTATGTAGTTTGTTATTCTCTTTAAGTGAACATTTTTCTGGTTGAAATACACTGAAAAATGGCGACACAGCAGTCAAAAAATTGGAATTTTCGTAGAAAAAAATCACCTTTTGTTGTAAAAAATTTTTGGTGTTAACATGGTCCGATTTGAATTGTTTCTTCTACGGAATGAAGAAGCAAGCCTTCTATCATACTCTCAATTTTGGTCAACTTGCGCCGCAGGGTCTCGAAGGAGATAGTGTTAGTTGAAGGCTACCAAACCTGCCACACACGGACATACAGCTTTATGTGTATAGATAATTATTTCCTCTATAGCCACAAGGCCTAGAATTTGTGGAGATGGGTATAGTTGATTATATCGATCCCGGTGCTTGACTGGTTCTTATTTTATTGACCTCAAATGATAACAGGAAAAGTTGACCTCGGCAGAGTTTGAACTCAAAACTTAAAGACGAGTGAAGTGCCGCTACACATTTTTTCCGGCGTGCTAACGATTCTGCCAGCTCGCAGCCTTAGGAACGTTAAAAATAATAGCAACAAAGCATTTAGAACTACGTTCTAAGCAAGTGATTATCCTAAATGTCATGGTGGTGAAACGGCTTCTCGTCTGAAAACTGTTGCATTTGATTTACTTAAGTCATAAATGGTATTAGTGAAGACATGAATGCCACAGATTTCTATTTCTGCCACTCCCAAAAAAAAATTGAATTAAATTTAAAAAATTAATAATAATAATAATAATAATAATAATAATAATAATAATAATAATAATAATAAAAATTTAATTTAACTTAAAAAAAAAAATTTTAAATGAACGAACTATTGAGTTTGGTTTCATGGCCTACCAATGTATACTATGAGTTTCTTTGTCCTAGGAGTCGGGAAGACACTCGGCAAGAAATGGAAGCAAATTTGAAAGAAGAAAAAAAAAGTAATAATAATAATAATAATAATAATAATAATAATAATAATAATAATAATAATAATAATAATAATGAGACTAAAACAATACCTGTTGTCATAGGTGCCTTGGAAACGATAGCAAAGGGGGCTGATTACTACCTATCTCAGATACCAGGAAACCCCAAAAGGCAGAAATTCAAAAGATAGTTCTCATGGGAACTGCCCATATACTACGCAAAATACTTTCTATGTAATCTCAAATTTTAAAACAAACATAATTTTCTTATGGTTTCTTAAACATTCTCTAGAACAAAACTATGTACAAAACCAGGCTTAACAACATGAATTTCCAACTTGTTGTCTCTTGAGTTCTCTGGGTGAAACTTGGAGCCAAATTGTACAAACGTAAAGCAAAAGTCAAACATAAAATAATAATAATAATAATATAATAATAATCTGAGTCAATAATAATTACTTAAGTCACAAATGGCACTTAGTGAGGGCATGAATATCACGAGTCCTATTTCTGCTACCAATTTCCGAATTACCCATTTCTGCCTCAAATGATTCCAAATGAAGGTATGAATGTCAGAATCCTATTTCTACTACTCCCCAAAATATTCTAGGTTTCTGTTGTGTCTGGAGAGAGTCATTTTCTTTTTGTGCCTTATAATGTAACACACTCACTAGTAAAATTTCCACTTATTTCTTATTTTTATTTTCCTAAAATTTTCGTTGCGTCTTGCAACCTTTTCAATATTCTTGACTCTCTTGAAAAGGTTGCAAGACGCAACGAAAATTTTAGGAAAATAAAAATAAGAAATAAGTGGAAATTTTACCGGTGAGTGTGTTAAATTATAAGGTACAAAAAGAAAATGTCTCTCCCTAGACACAACAGAATATGCTTCAAGACACGAACTCATATAAAGAATCTTGCAAACCAAATCCAAAAACGAAATATTCTAGGTTTAATTTATTTATCTTATAAATTACTCTTAGTGAAGGCATGAATGTCACAGAATCCTATTTGTATTACACTCCACCTTCCAAAAAGTATTTTGTATCTTGCTTAGGTTCTTTTTCTTTTTTTTTTCTTTTCTCTTTTCACAAAAGACTCTCAGTGGAATCATGAATTTCAAGGAATTTCTGCTCCTTTAAAAAATATTCTGGGGCCGTTTACTTTACTTTTGTCATAAATGAAATTTAGTGAAGGCATGAATGTCACAGAATCCTATGTTCTGCTTCTATTATGATTATATTATTCAATCAAGTAAATAAATAAAAAGATTTCAAAGAATTTTGTTTCTGCTCCTTTAAAAAATATTCTGGGGGGCCGTTTACTTTATTTTGTCATAAATGAAATTAGTGAAGGCATGAATGTCACAGAATCCTATGTTCTGCTTCTATTATGATTAATTATTCAATCAAGTAAATAATAAAAAG
>NC_043000.1:1091155-1108655 GCF_006345805.1 Octopus sinensis
ATTAGTAATATGTATATTTTTATTTTTATTACTATTAGTATCATTCTTATTCCTATTTTCACCTTCATTAGACCTAAGCCCAACTTTAAACCTCAATTCACATTTATGATTCCTATTATTTGCAACCCCTTCCCTCCCGTTGCTGTTATCATCCATAGTATTTTCATCATTACAATTTTCATTATTAAACTTATTAACGTGGTTACCATTTACAAAACCAACCACATCACATTTATTTCTCTTATTTTCAAATCTCATTTTATCAGCATATATATTGGTCATTATCAGCTTGTTGCTATCCGAAATCCGTTTCATATCGTCGCTGACCATACTGGCCAATTTAATTTTTAATTTTGTATTGTGTATGTATTCAATGTTATTTATGAACCCACTCAATTTTAAGGCATTGTTGTATATTGGGCATGTTGATTAAAGATGTTTTCATTCGCCGATAGGTTTGAGATTCTGATAGAAATTGCAGATACACTGCTATTGATGGTTGATTTGGGATGATTTGAGGAAACATTGATATATTAGAAAGTTTGGTTTGGTTTTCGGAAAGGGTAGTGTAAGCTAGTATTCAGATCGAGAGTGACATCCAAGAAATTTGCCATTTTAGGATTATTCTCAAAAACGATGCTCAAATTATAAAAGTCCTTCAGAAACTCCCTAAGGTCCTTCTTCATTCTTTCAATCTGTGGATTTGAATGATTAGAGACGATTAACAATGCATCATCCCTATAAATCCCTCCGGATAGAGATGGGAAAAACCGCTTAATCTTGTCTAACAGAAATAGACCAACAATATCCGTTACTTGAGCCGAGTCCGAAGATCCCATAGTGATGTCGAATAAATTAAAAGAATCCGATTTAGACCAGTGGTGCTTTCCATAATTTATCAGAGTCATTCTTGCTGCTTGAATAATATCAATATCTAGATTCGATATTTCAACAAAGTTCAGGGCGAAAATGATTGCTTTATTCAGTAAGATGGGAGAGATCGAGGAGTAGTAATTCGAAATAGCAAATTGTACAAATGAAGATGAGTCATCACATTTGATTGTGTGATACCAATATAAAAAATCATTGGTAGATTCCCATAAGGGCAACATCGTCCTTTCTCTTAGCACCGGAATGATTCTAACCAATATGGATTTGCTGATTCTACCCAAGTCAAATTTAGATGGGCAAATTAGTCGTATTGATGGTTTGGCAAGAAAATATTTTTATGGTCCTTTAGGGTGCAGTGCGGGCTTTTAGGATCATAATTCAGAAATTAAGTGAAGTGGTCCAGATGGCGCTGCGTGCATACCATTTACTATGGCTGCTGGGTCGAATTATATGCGTATAAAGTAGCATTCAGGATCGGAGAAAAATTTCTGGGAGTACCTAATGTCTCGGTTCTGAATATCGCCGGTATGTGATTGTGTATTTGTTTACGTTTACTATGTGTTGTATGTATAGGACATCATGATGAGGGGAGTGTCAATTTTAAGTATTTGATATGTCTAATAATATTAATTGGCGCGTCTCCGAAACGGCCCGTAGATGGACTTCTGTGTATCTTTGTAAACTTAAATTTTTGTAAACTTGTATAATTATTATCTTCTATGTACATTTCGCTAGAATTTTAATTCGTCTTTTAATATGCCATTGTATGCTTTATTTTTTATTTATTATTATTATATTCATTTCTCTTATTGTAACAAATTTATACTAAATGTTTAAGCGTAAATTCAAGGTGTTATATGCAAAATTTATATTTTCATATGATACTAGCAGTATCGCCCGGCGTTGCTCGGGTTTGTAAGGGAAATAACTATATAAGCATTTTTAGAGAGTTATAGCCAAAATATAGCAAAAAAATGCATTAAAAATGGAAAAAAATTATGGTAAATTTTTTTTAAATCGTTGACATTTTTAGAGAGTTACTTCCCTTATATAATAGCAAAAAAATGCATTAAAATGGAAAAAAATGATGGTAAATTTTTTTTTAATTGTAGACTCATCGTAGACTCATCGTAGACGCGCGCTAATACCAAGAAGGGCTCGATATGTATCACAACTATAAGATACCCCCTGTTTTGGTTAAACTGCACCGCAAAATGTGGGAGTAGTTAGGAATCTAAATCGTAGGAGACAGACACACAACTTCATTTTTTATATAAAGATATTAATATTTATTTTTATGATATATTTATATTTATATATTACTAAATTTTTAAATTTTTAATGTCGGACTTTATAGATATAAATGAATATATGAAGATTTGTATGTGTTTGGTCATTCTGTGGATTTTCTGATGTTCCTGTGGTTGTTGCTCGCATTGCCTCACCTCCGTTTAAATACACTTTGTTTTTTATCCAACAGGTTTTTTTAACCCAGTGTTTAAATGTTGTTGTATATAGCTTTATGTGCTTCTACTTTCAATGTCGCAAGAATTTTTTCCTTTTTCTGTTGTGGCTGATTGTATAGTTCTTTATCTGTGGTGAAAACTGCAACAATTTGTTCTGATAAAAATTCCTGATAAAAAAATACAAATTGAACAAAAAAAGAAGCTTTAAAAATATTGTATCGCCTCGAGCACTTTAATAAACATTGCAAAAATTTGCAGATTAAAAAAATTAATACATTAGAAACAATATTTTTAAAAAATCAATACAGTGGTTCAGAAACAAGGAAGCAAAATATGAAATGTGTGCTTTAAATTTCATTTTAGGTTTATGAATTCGTTTGTTTGAGTTTATATATTTTTTTTATGAAACTCAACAAGAAATATTTTCTTAATTGCATGGATGGAACAATTTCGAGAGAATCAACATTACTGGAAAAAATCAAGATTGTCAGTAGAGAGGAAATAAAGACCGATATTGAAGTGGTAAGAAGAGGCGTGTGGCTTAGTGGTAAGGGTGTCAGCATCATAATCATAAGATTGTGGTTTCGATTCCTGGACTGGGCGACGCGTTGTGTTCTTGGGCAAAACACTTCATTTCACGTTGCTCCAGTCCACTCAGCTGGCAAAAATGAGTAACGCTGCGATGGACTGGCGTTCTGTCCAGCTGGGGAACACATACGCCATAGAAACCGGGCCCATGAGCCTGGATAGGTTTTAAAAGGACGCATTTATCTTTATTTTAAGAAGAGGATTGGAACGAGGAGGAAATCTGTTCAACGAAAAAACGAAAGTATTTTTTATTGTTCAGGTTAGTGATCGCAACAATAAGCTTGTAAACAACAGCGGTATTTACACACACACACACACACACACACACACATACATACATGTGCGGACACACATGCGAGCACGTACACACATACACACACAAATGCACATTTATGCACACATACATACACACCCAATGCAAATGCATACACCATGGCCGCAGTCAAATGACTGAAACAAGTAAAAGAGTAAAAGAGTATACACACGCTCATACACACGCATATATACACACCCGCCTCTTATGTTTACATTTGACAGAAGTTTTGATGTGAATATTCCTCCAGTATTCCTTGAGTTGGTGTTTATGAATGCATTCCATAACAGAGGGATTTTCAAGTTTATTTCAGGACAGTCCTTTCTGCGGGCGGCATTGTAAATTGTTTTAGCAACAACATTGTGCCGCATAGGGAGATAGTAACGTGACGACATTTTAGGACAGCTGCTAATCACATGCGTGATGTCTTCCACAGAAACATGACATAGCCTCCATATGCAGTTTCACCTTGAGATTACAAGGGCATCACTGTCTCTCTTGTTCACCAGGTACTTTGGGACAATCTCCTGTTCCTGGATTGCAAACGCATAGCCTTCAAAGTTTGATGTGATGTAGTGGTCTTGTGTCCAAGAGAGGCTGTGCTTCGTGTCAATTCTACTGTCTTCTGAAAGCTTCCGGCAACATACCCATGCGTAGTCTTCTTTTTGTATGTTGAGTGCTTTCCATCCAGGTCTTCTCTGAGGTGAGAGAGCCCAGCTGTTTTGAGGCTGTACGTATGTATGTATGTATGTATGTATGTATGTATGTATGTATGTATGTATGTATGTATGAATGTATGTATTTTCTATATGGTCTTTAATTTAAATTCTTCCTCTGAGAAAGGAGCTACTTCCCAACAGATACAAAGCTCTATCGTTGGAATGTAGATAACAAAAACGAAGTCACATTTTAAACTTGAGAAAAGTCTTGCATATTTTTACTGTTCCACTTACAGAATGTATTTGTAATGTGCAAATTGGTTGATTTCTTTTTCTGAAGACCCTAGCTTATCCAGATTGTCACTTAGGCATTTAGTCACAAAACTAATGCGCTAATTATTATTGGCATAAATGTGAATTTATACTCTGGATGTAGAATTTGTATTATGTATGTAAGTATTATGTATGTATGTATGTACATTCGTACGTACGAATATAAGCATATGTTTGTGTGCATGCATGTATTTATGTATATGTATGTGTGTATGTATATATATATATATACTAGCATAATTGCCCGGCGATGCTCGGGGCTGATTTGCTTGAAAGTACTGTTAATGATTGCACTGAATTATGATGATTATTCAGGCAAATATTGATATAAGTTTACGGCGAATGAATGTATTTGTAAGTGTATAGAAAGCCGTGTAAAGGGGTTCCTACCCCCTCGTAGAATGGTGTAAGAATTGAATGTAAGGTTGCCTTGAAAAGAGCCATGTTATTGTTCTCATAATTGTAAGAATTTGATAGTCGTGGAAGGCGGTGTAAAACGTTCGCAGGTGAATAGGGTCTCTTCGTTTTCCACGAACGGCAGCGGATGTGCTGTTACAAAACTTCATGCTGTGTTAAAAGAGAATGGATGCCCTATGTAGGCAAAGTGTTCCCAACAGTTATTAGTTGTAGTGGTAGAGTGTTTATGCCGAATATGTACGTATGCATGTATATATATATGTATGTATGCCTGTATATATGTACAAAATCCACTGAGAAGGCTTTTGTTGGTCTGAAGTTACAGCAGAAGACACATGCCAAGTCACCACACAGTGGGACTGAACCCAGGACCATGTGTTTGGAACGTAGTTTGTTACCACACAGCCACACCTGCCCTTATGTATGTGTGTGTGTGTGTGTGTGTGTGTGTGTGTGTGCGTATGTGTGTATGGGTAGATATATTATGCATGTATATATGTGTATATATATATGTATATATATTACATGTACATCTATATATATACATCTACACATAAAATACAAAATAGAAAGTTATATCTTGATATCGCTAGTGATAACAATACTCAAAATATATAACAGACTGGAATTGTAGGCCCGTCTCTTGCAATTTCGATCAATTGGATCTTGTCCTCCCTCTTGTATAGAAGTGTACGGCTGCAGCGAAATTCATTTCTGGACTTTCTTCTATGAAAGGCATTTTAACAAAAATGCTTCCGCAAAGACGGTGAAAATATTGTCAATTTCCCCAAACAGGGACACAATTCAATTTTGAAACAATAACCAAAGCCCCTTCTCCGAAAGGGGGAGGGTTACGGTTTACAATTATTTAACAAATGCAACACAACAACGTTTCCCTGACGAGGAACCAACAAACGTGATTACAATAGTCAAACAGTAATAATAATAACAACAAACCTTTTTAATTTATCCCCATTTATGTGAAACCACTTATTCAAGTTCAAGTCATTGATGCAATTTAGATAGATAGATAGATACTTTGCTCGATGCAATCAATCAAAAAGTCAAGCTTAGTCAAGCTCAGTCAAGCTTAGTCAAGCTCAGTCAAGCTCAGTCAAGCTCAGTCAAACTAGTCCTCTATACTTATATCCACCTGTGTGAACGTACGATATCAGGGTTCTTCCTAGCAAAGGTTTTCCGTCTCCTTAATATCATTGCAACTAAGCGGTGATATCTAAGAACTTCATATTGCCCTCCTAAATATTCCGCATACACAAAGACAAAGACTCTCTCTACACCTCATCCACATTCAGCCAAACTCATATTCACAAACTTACAATAAAAATGAATACTCTACACATGGCGCAGGAGTGGCTGTGTAGTAAGTAGCTTGCTAACCAACCACATGGTTCCGGGTTCAGTCCCACTGCGTGGCATCTTGGGCAAGTGTCTTCTGCTATAGCCCCGGGCCGACCAATGCCTTGTGAGTGGATTTGGTGGACGGAAACTGAAAGAAGCCTGTCGTATATATGTATATATATATATGTATGTATGTGTATGTGTTTGTGTGTCTGTGTTTGTACCCCTAGCATTGCTTGACAACCGATGCTGGTGTGTTTACATCCCCGTCACTTAGCGGTTCGGCAAAAGAGAGACCGATAGAATAAGTACTGGGCTTACAAAGAATAAGTCCCGGGGTCGATTTTCTCGACTAAAAGGCGATGCTCCAGCATGGCCGCAGTCAAATGACTGAAACATGTAAAAGAGTAAAGAGTAAAGAGTAAAGAGTACATCCGCACATATTTTCGACTGCAATCACACTCACTCACTGAACCTCAAGCACGCATGCGCATACACGCACCAACAAACCGACGCATGCCCAAGTGACACACATCTATAAACCTAAAGTGTTTATATATAAACTCTTCTAGTGTTCCTGGACTTAAGCAAGCTTTCGTGACCTTAATGTGTTAGTCTGGGATAAACAGTGATGTAGAAGTATTCTCTCTGTTGCCGTGTTTATCTGCTATGGAAGCACACATTGTGACCTTTGCAAATACGTTTGCCAATAAACCGTTGTTTGTTAAAATGAAGAAATGTAAATTCTGCCGTTTGAATTTAGAAATTTCAAACAAATTAAAAGCTTTAACCTCAAATTAACAATAAATTAACAACAAAACAATTCTAAAATTACAATAACAATACAACGAACACAGCAACAACTTTGTCATGGCAGCTGTAACCACAACTGCGACAGCTATGTTTTTTCCCCACTTTGAAGATGGTATATTGGCGGTTTGGAGGATATAAAAGCATGCGAAACAAGTAAAAGGCTGGCATGCGAGTCATCTCGCTGGACGCCAGGCCTATATAGGGTAAAATAACAATACAGAATGTAGATAGAATTTGTTATTTTGTGCACGGAATTCCGAAAGGATCTGACCTTTCTTTCATTCTATTTAATCTATATCTGGACTGGAAGCACTCCGTCGGTTACGACGACGAGGGTTCCGGTTGATCCGAATCAACGGAACAGCCTGCTCGTGAAATTAACGTGTAAGTGGCTGAGCACTCCACAGACACGTGTACCCATAACGTAGTTCTCGGGGATATTCAGCGTGACACAGAGAGTGACAAGGCCGGCCCTTTGAAATACAGGTACAACAGAAACAGGAAGTAAGAGTGAGAGAAAGTTGTAGTGAAAGAGTACAGCAGGAATCACCACCATCCCCTGCCGGAGCCTCGTGGATCTTTAGGTGTTTTCGCTCAATAAACACTCACAACGCCCGGTCTGGGAATCGAAACCGCGATCCTATGACCGCGAGTCCGCTGCCCTAACCACTGGGCCATTGCGCCTCCACTTAACGAAATACATAAAGTAGCCAACGAGACTCCGATAAATCACACAGTATCATCCATAAGAAAAAGTGGGAAAGGACCCATTGGATGATGTAGTAAGACACTTCTAAAAAGGCGGGTTGGTCACGGATGAAAGCCCTTTTTATCATACATCTGCTCTATTATTACTCTTTTACTCTTTTACGTGTTTCAGTCATTTGACTGTGGCCA
Organism: Octopus sinensis; assembly: GCF_006345805.1. Classification (NCBI taxonomy): domain Eukaryota; kingdom Metazoa; phylum Mollusca; class Cephalopoda; order Octopoda; family Octopodidae; genus Octopus; species Octopus sinensis. The sequence continues at coordinate 1,098,892 of NC_043000.1, forward strand.
AGCTGGAGTACCGCCTTTAGTCGAGCAAATCGACCCCGGGACTTATTCTTTGTAAGCCTAGTACTTATTCTATCGGTCTCTTTTGCCGAACCGCTAAGTTACGGGGACGTAAACACACCACCATCGGTTGTCAAGCGATGTTGGGGAGAGAAACACAGATACACAAACGCACACACACACATATACTCGTACATATATATACATATATACGACGGGCTTCTTTCAGTTTCCGCCAGTTTCTCGGCCCGAGGCTATAGAAGAAGACACTTGCCCACGGTGTCACGCAGTTGGACTGAACCCGGAGCCATGTTGTTGGTAAGCAAGCTACTTACCACACAGCCACTCCTGTGCCTATTATTGTTGATCTTTGGCTAAACACGTCAACATACTAACATGTATGCTACAAAGAAGCAAATTGATATAATAAATAACATCATCCCTAAAGCGGCAAGCTTGCGGGGCCGTAACACGACGAGCAAAATGCTTAGCGGCACTGGGGTTGTTGTAATCGGTTTACTTCTCTACCTCGAAACTCTTGGCCTTTCACCAAAACAAAAAAATAAAAAATAACAATAAAAAACACAAAAGCTAAGTTCGTCCACGATGCTACAGACGTAGTTTCTCAGCGAATCCTAAACCACTCACCGCCTAAAATAGTGGAGGTGCGTGACAGAGTGGTTAAGGTGTTGGACTCGTGAATATAAGATTATGCTTTCGATTCTTGGACCGGGCGATACGTTGTGTTCTTGAGCAAAACACTTCATTTCACATTGCTCCAGTCCACTCAGCTGGCAAAAATGAGTAATTCTGCGACGGATCTGCCAAACTCATTATCATGATGGTATCTTTCCTTGAAGCCAAATTCACATACTTTTCTGTACACATTTTGAGATAGATGATAGAGACAACATGAGATGGAAGCATTAGGAAACACAGATAAAATGCTATTAATGTGAGCTTTTTCAAAAGCCAGGGCTCAGTCCTTGACATAATTCATTTAGCTCATTAAAAAGGCGGGTGTAAGTTTCTTGATTTTTGTTTGGAAACAATGCAAACAATTTTGGAACACTGAATGAATCCACTTGAATATGAAGCATGTACAACTGATAAAATACAGTTGGGGGGCACCTAAAAGTTCCATCACCTGCCCAGTGTTTTACATTCACTAAATCATCAAACCCTTTATCAGTTGTGAACACAAGTAATCTGTCTACATCAGTTTCACCACTATCAAATTGCAAGAAAAGTTTGCCACTATCAGGAACTTGTATTCACCAGGTATCTCATAACCAAATCGGCTCTTAGGGATTGGAGGGGCACTTACTTTTGCTTAACGCCAGTTCCTTATATTGCAACTTACACACGAAGAGGAGGGCAGGTGAGCCATTTCATTTTCATCAAGCTTTTCACAATCAGTCGCAATTAATGAAGGAGAAGATTCCCGAGACATCCTTGTAAGTTGGATAAATAATTTAACGAAGTACTTACACGAACACACGAGGCTTACTGTTACACGAGGTTAAATGGCTCAGTGAATTGCTTACCGAGAGTTATTAGCTATTAAAGTTTTAAAATTTGGGGCAATTTTAGCTAAACGTAAGCCACAGACACATTCATGCCATAGTAACCAGTCAAACATGAGAATTCTTGTCTGCGAGAAAGTACGTGTTGGCTAATATGTTCCAGTCATTGAGATGGTTGTCATATTTGCTAAAAATAATAGCCTAATAGACCTTAAATCACGCACCAGAGGGGGATGCAGTTTCGTACCCAAAAGAAAATTATGCAAAACGAAAAAGCATTTTATGAGTACAAGAAAACGTAGTGAGAATATGTATTGGCGAGGCACGCGCCAAGGATACATGGGGTCTGTGTCAGTGAGGAGAGACACAAAGTTTGAAGGTGGCACTCTTCCTCTTTTGACTGTTGTGCTTTTCTTTTTCTCATGGGTTAAGGAATTGACTTCAGTCCGGTTTTGTGTTGAAGAACTAGGGATGAGCCATTGCTCAGATGTTGATGAGCCATTGCTCGGCTATGTTAGGGATGTGCGGAGAGCTTGCTCCGTTATCTAGTTAAGGTTGGAGATGTTTGATTTTTATAAATATTTAATTTGTAATATGCTATTTTGTTTTTTGATAAATCTTTTAAGTTTGTGTTTTAAGTTTCTTATTTTGAGAAATATTTAATCTGTAATGTGCATATTGAATGCTTAAAACTACAAAATACGTGTTGTTTACTCGTTTTTTTTTTTATCATTGGGTGGCTGTGAGGTGTGCTAGAAATAACAGCTGAATAGGCTTTAAATCACGCACCCTCACAATTTTTGAGGGAGTGCATAATTGTATGAAGTCTCGCATATATATGTTGTGAGTAAATCGTTTGTTTACGGTTTCATATAAAAACACAGGTGCTATTTTCAGGATGTTGACAAAATGTGTAGTCACACACATAATGACAGCTTCTAAATCCTGCTTCCTGACTGGGTGAAAATGATAAAACTTTGAACCTCTATAACTGTTTTATTTTAGATATTTCTGGAAAATGTTAAATATCTCCAGCAATTCAGCTTGGAAATCTACATTAATGTAGCAAATTTTAAAATTTTCAATAAACTTTGGTTTCTGAAATCTTGGCTGCCAAACAGAAAAGATCTAAACAACCGAATAGGTGACTGAAATGATTCTTTCACTTAACTGAATTACTTTGTAAATCATCACCATCATCAACAACAACAAAAACAATAATAGAAATAGCGAACGATTGGCTGTGTGGTAAGTAGCTTGCTTATAAACCACATAGTTCCGGGTTCAGTCTCACTGCGTGGCACCTTGAGCAAGTGTCTTCTACTATAGCCTCGGGCCAACCAAAGCCTTGTGAGTGGATGTGGTAGACGGAAACTGAAAGAAGCTCGTCGTATACATGTACATATATATATATATATATATATATATATATATATATATATATGAGTGTGTATATGTTTGTGTGTCTGTGTTTGTCCCCCCAACATCGCTTGACAACCGATGGTGGTGTGTTTACGTCCCCGTAACATAGCGATTCGGCAAAAGAGACCGATAAAATAAGTACAAGGCTTACAAAGAATAAGTACTGCGGTCGATTTGTTCGACTAAAGGCGGTGCTCCAGCATAGCCACAGTCAAATGACTGAAACAAGTAAAAGAGTAAAGAGTAATACTAGGAATGAAATTACCGGGAGTGAAATTGACTGGCAGCTAAATTACCAGAGGTCAAATTATCGGAGCCAAAATACCGGAAGTCTAAATAACCAGGAGTCAATTTACCTAGAACCATATATACCCATTGCCTATCATTCTATCTTTGATAGCGTTTGTTACATAGACGTACTTGCTTACGAAACGTTGCAACTTAAATTGCTGGCTCTGAAATCTATAGAAAATCTTTAGCGGTAATCTTCAAAAGTAAATATTTATACTATAGGCTCAGTGCCTTAAATTTTGCGTGAAGGGGCTGGTCGATTCCATCGACCCCACTTCTCAACAGATAGTTATTTTATCAACCCCGAAAGGATGAAAGGCAAAAAAGTCAACACTGGTGGAAATTGAACTCAGAACGTAAAACCAGAAAAAATTGCTGCTAAGCATTTTGTTTGACGCGCTAACAATTCTGCTGTCTCACTGCCTTTCAGTCTCTAAGTAATATTTGTATCAAGTAAGGCAGCGAGCTAGCAGAAACATTAGCACGTCCGGCGAAATGCCTAGTGGTACTTCGTCTGCCGTTACGTTCTGAGTTCAAATTCCGCCGAGGTCGACTTTACCTTTCATCCTTTCGGGGTCGATAAATTAAGTACCAGTTACGCACTGGGGTCGATGTAATCGACTTAATACCTATGACTGTTCTTGTTTGTCCCCTCTATGTTTAGCCCCTTGTGGGTAATAAAGAAATAGGTATTTCGTCTGCCGTTACGTTCTGAGTTCAAATTCCACCGAGGTCGACTTTGCCTTTCATCCTTTCGGGGTCGATAAATTAAGTACCAGTTACTCACTGGGGTTGATATAATCGACTTAATCCATTTGTCTGTCCTTGTTTGTCCCCTCTGTGTTTAGCCCCTTGTGGGTAGTAAAGAAATAGGTATTTCCTCTGTCTGTACGTTCTGAGTTCAAATTCCGCCGAGGTCGACTTTGCCTTTCATCCTTTCGGGGTCGATAAATTAAGTACCAGTTGCTTACTGGTGTCGATCTAATCGACTGGGCTCCTTCCCTCAAAATTTCAGGTCTTATGCCTAGAGCAGAAAAGAATATCTGTATCAAGTGTCACAAAGCATCAAGTGTCTCTGCGTAATATTTCCGTCTCTGTGCAATATTTGTATCGAGTGTCACAAAGTATCGAGTGTCACAAAGTATCGAGTGTCACAAAGTATCGAGTGTCACAAAGTATCGAGTGTCAGGAAGCTCACAGAATACGAAAGGCTGTTTTCACTGATAGAAGACGACTCACTGTCACACACACACACACACACACACACACAAAATATACCTATTATAATGTATTAATAGAATTGTTTTCTATAAGACAGTATTTTGTAAATAGTGACAGTTTACGCGTTCCTTGTAAATACTATAACCGACACCCTTTTCATCGGCTCTGCATATTTTACACCGTGGAGGCGCAATGGCCCAGTGGTTAGGGCAGCGGACTCGCGGTCGGAGGATCGCGGTTTCGATTCCCAGACCGGGCGTTGTGAGTGTTTATTGAGTGAAAACACCTGAAGCTGCTCGAGGCTCCGACAGGGATGGTGGTGATCCCTGCTGTACTCTTTCACCACAACTTTCTCTCACTTCCTGTTTCTGTTGTACCTGTATTTCAAGGAGCCGACCTTGTCCCTCTCTGTGTCACGCTGAATATCCCCGAGAACTACGTTAAGGGTACACGTGTCTGTGGAGTGCTCAGCCACTTACACGTTAATTTCACGAGCAGGCTGTTCCGTTGATTCGGATCAACCGGAACCCTCGTCGTCGTAACCGACGGAGTGCTTCCAATACTTTACACCATTACTACCCATACAGCATAAGATATATAACACGACTACTCTGCGTTGCACATCAGTACAGCTTTTGTATCAAGTCTGCAGTAGGCGCTGGCGTGGCTGTGTGGCACGAAGCTTACTGCCCAATCACATAGTCCCGGGTTCAGTCCCACTGCATGGTACCAAAGCTTTGTGAGTTGATTTGGTAGATGGATATTGAAAGGAATCCCTGTGCATAAATGTGTGTGTGTATGTGTGTGTGTGTGTATGTGTGCGTGTGTGTGTGTGTGTGTGTGTGTGTGTGTGTGTGTGTGTGTGTGTGTGTGTGTGTGTGTGTGTGTGTGTGTGTGTATGTGTGTGTATGTGTGTATGTGTGTATGTGTGTGTGTGTGTGTGTGTGTGTGTGTGTGTGTGTGTGTGTCTGAGTTTGATTCCCACTGATGTTGTGTCCCGCAAAATAGATCAACAGAATAAGTACCAGTCTTTAAATAGATCCTTTAAGGTAGTGATCCAGTATGGCCGCAGTCTAAAAGATAAAAGGCGTATGATATACATACCACAAGACATAATGTGATGGACTGGCAGAACAGTTAGTGCATCGGGTAGAATACCTTGCGATATTCGTTCTGGTGCTCCAAGTTCAGATCCCACCTGTCAACTTCACCTTTCATCGGTATCGAGGTCGTTATATAGAGGTATCATAGTATTACTTAGAAGTATTTGGGTTCTTTATTGCCATCTCTCTTTCTTTCTCTTTTGCTATGATCAGATCTGGCATGGAATAGGATTAGTCAGGATTCAAAATCTCATATTAAGCTGTATGCCACAGCAGCGCCCTTACGTCTCCATCAGAAGTCGAGGGCTCAAGGTAATATTTATAGTATGACGAGCATTAAAACATTTTCTGAGGAACGTCAGAAAATCGTGTAAACACATAACAGAAAAAAGCAGCAATGAACTCGGTGAAACCAAAGGTTTACGAAGTCAGAAGTATAGCAAAAGAAAAGTCAGTTCGTTTTGTCTGATTAAGTTAAGTTCGTGCTGCGTAAATATTCTTTTCTACTCTAGACACAAGACCCGAAATTTTTTTTTTTTTTTGGGGGGGGGGGGGAGACCAGTCAATTAGATAATTAGAACGACCCCAGTATGCAACTGGTACTTAATTTATCGACCCCAAAAGGATGAAAGGCAAAGACGACCTCGGTGGAATTTGAACTCAGAACGTAAAGACAGACAAAATACTTATTTCTTTACTACCCACAAGGGGCTAAACACAAAGGAGACAAACAAGGACAGACAGACGGATTAAGTCGATTATATCAACCCCCAATGCGTAACTGGTGCTAAATTTATCGACCCCGAAAGGATGAAAGGCAAAGTCGACCTCGGTGGAATTTGAACTCAGAACGTAAAGACAGACAAAATACTTATTTCTTTACTACCCACAAGGGGCTAAACACAAAGGAGACAAACAAGGACAGACAGACGGATTAAGTCGATTATATCAACCCCCAATGCGTAACTGGTACTAAATTTATCGACCCCGAAAGGATGAAAGGCAGAGTCGACCTCGGTGGAATTTGAACTCAGAACGTAAAGACAGACAAATACTATTTCTTTACTACCCACAAGGGGCTAAACACAAAGGAGACAAACAAGGACAGACAGACGGATTAAGTCGATTATATCAACCCCCAATGCGTAACTGGTACTAAATTTATCGACCCCGAAAGGATGAAAGGCAAAGTCGACTCGGGTCGAATTTGGAATTTGAACTCAGAACGTAAAGACAGACAAATACTATTTCTTTACTACCCACAAGGGGCTAAACACAAAGGAGAAAACAAGGACAGACAGACGGATTAAGTCGATTATATCAACCCCCAATGCGTAACTGGTACTAAATTTATCGACCCCGAAAGGATGAAAGGCAGAGTCGACCTCGGTGGAATTTGAACTCAGAACGTAAAGACAGACAAAATACTTATTTCTTTACTACCCACAAGGGGCTAAACACAAAGGAGACAAACAAGGACAGACAGACGGATTAAGTCGATTATATCAACCCCCAATGCGTAACTGGTACTAAATTTATCGACCCCGAAAGGATGAAAGGCAGAGTCGACCTCGGTGGAATTTGAACTCAGAACGTAAAGACAGACAAAATACTTATTTCTTTTCTACCCACAAGGGGCTAAACACAAAGGAGACAAACAAGGACAGACAGACGGATTAAGTCGATCATATCAACCCCAGTGCGTAACTGGTACTAAATTTATCGACCCCGAAAGGATGAAAGGCAGAGTCGACCTCGGCGGGATTTGAACTCAGAACGTAAAGACAGACAAAATACCACTAAGCATTTCGCCGGACGTGCTAACGTTTCTGCCAGCTCACCGCCTTATGCTGTTCTGCCAGTCCGTCACATTATGTCTTGTGGTATGTATATCATACGCCTTTTATCTTTTAGACTGCAGCCATACTGGATCACTACCTTAAAGGATCTATTTAAAGACTGGTACTTATTCTGTTTTGCGGGACACAACATCAGTGGGAATCAAACTCACACACACACACACACACACACACACAAAACACACATATTGCCATCTCTTTTTCTCTTTTGCTATGATCAGATCTGGCATGGAATAGGATTTATCGGGATTCAAATGCTCATATTACGCTGTATACCACAGCAACACCCTTGCGTCTCCATCAGAAGTCGAGTGCTCAAGACAATATTTGTAGTATGACAAACACTAAAAAATTTTCTAAAGAGCGTCAGAAAATTGTGTAAACACACGATAGAAAAACGTTACAAAGTTTTTTTCCTGCAGCAACATAAACTCGGTCAAACAACAGGTTTATGAAGTCAGAAGTAAAGTGAAAGCAAAAATCAGTTTATTTTGTCTGATTAAGTTAAGTTTATGTTACGTAAATATTGCTTTCGTATTTTTATGAGTGTTTATGACAAAAAGAAAAAACTGACGCATTTTCATGTCACAAAAGCAAATTACTTTCATGCGTATACTAGCGTCAGAAACGCATTTCTGTAGTTTAAAACATTAAATCAAATCATTCCTGCGAAAATTGCAAATCACTGTAGATTTAATAACAATTGTCTGTGGACATGAATATAAATATACAATGAATTTGTTTGTGTGAGTGTGTATGTGTGTGGGGGAAGGGTATATATGCATGTATGTACATATAAAAATAAATGTTTCCATCTCGATCCAGGCTCAAAAGAGCCAGTTTCCCGGTTTCAGGGACGTATATATTCCCCACCTGGAGGGGACGCGGATCAGTCGCAGGGTAACATCGTTTTTGCCATCTGACCAGACTGGAGCAACGTGAAATGAAGTGTTTTGCTCAAAACACAACGCATATATGTGTGTGTGTGTGTGTGTGTGCGTGTGTGTGTGTGTGTGTGTGTTATGGATGGAAGCACTCCGTCGGTTACGATGACGAGGGTTCCGGTTGATCCGATCAACGGAACAGCCTGCTCGTGAAATTAACGTGTAAGTGGCTGAGCACTCCACAGACACGTGTACCCTTAACGTAGTTCTCGGGGATATTCAGCGTGACACAGAGAGTGACAAGGCCGGCCCCTTGAAATACATGTACAACAGAAACAGGAAGTAAGAGCGAGAGAAAGTTGTGGTGAAAGAGTACAGCAGGGATCACCACCATCCCTGCCGGAGCCTCGTGGAGCTTTAGGTGTTTTCGCTCAATAAACACTCACAACGCCCGGTCTGGGGATCGAAACCGCGATCCTACGACCGCGAGTCCGCTGTCCTAACCACTGGGCCATTGCGCCTCCTGTGTGTGTTATACAAAGGGTTACTCAAAAGAAAGTGGAATTTTGCAATATTATTTTATTCACTTAGTTTTACATGTTTACACTTTTATCGCCAACCAAATGGCAACCAGCTAGCAACCAACTAGCAACCAACTAGCAACCAACTGGCAACCAACTAGCAACCAACTAGCAACCAACTAGCAACCAACTAGCAACCAACTGGCAACCAACTAGCAACCAAAGGGCAACCAGGGAACAGCCAGCTGGAAACCAGAGGGCAATCGACTGGCAACCACCTGGCAATCAAATGGCAACTGAGTAGGCGGCGAATGAGCCAATCGACTCCTCCAAACTCTTTATTACTTCCAACTCTATGTAAAATCTCTGGTAAATACCTTATCAAAATATATAGCCACTAGCAGTATCGCCCGGCGTTGCTCGGATTTGTAAGGGAAATAACTATAAAGCATTTTTAGAGAGTTATAGCCAAAAAACAGCAAAAAATGCATTAAAAATGGAAAAAAAATTATGGTAAATTTTTTTTAAATTGTTGACTCATCGTAGACATTTTAGAGAGTTACTTCCCTTTATTTAAAAAATATGCTTTAAAATGGAAAAAAATTATGGTAAATTATTTTTAAAATCGTAGACTCATCGTAGACGCGCGCTAATACCTAGAAGGGCTCGATATGAATCACGACTATAAGATACCCGGTTTTGGTTAAACTGCACCGCAAAATGTGGGAGTAGTTAGGAATCTAAATCGTAGGAGACAGACACTCACACAACTTCACTTTTATATATATAGATAAGAAAACTGCATAACAGGAAACAACTTGTTTCCGTATTCTTCCAATCACTACCAATGTAATGAACAGTTGCTGGGTCAGAAAAAGGGTTTCGTTTCCAACTCATCCAATTAAGGTATTCCTGTGACAGGTGAGTCTTTCCTTTCTTT
>NC_043000.1:1113655-1118655 GCF_006345805.1 Octopus sinensis
TAAAGACAGAATCGCTACACAAGTCCAAACGCTTCTTAATATGCAAACTCCATGGTGACCGTATTCCTTTTTCTCGCATCCTGTCTGACAAAAAATAGATATAAGCATCCTGTTTGACAAAAAAATCCAGCATTCCAATTAAAGAGTATAAAATCCACAGAATTATCTCCCCTTATTCATAGGACCTAGATAACTCGTACCCCATTTCCTGTTTTGACACATAAACACCCAGCCTTTTCAAACACAAAACTACACTTAAACACAAGCATCCTAATCCTCCAAAGAAGTTTTTCCATGGACTAATATTGAACTTTAAAAGCATAAAGACACTACAGTGTATTGGTATACTTATTTATTAATTTTTGTATATATTTATTATTTTTTTGAAAAAAAACATTGTAAATTTCTTTTTTCCCCTTCAGCAATTAAAAAAGAATTTTTTCCCTTCCAAATCTTGAAAATTTGCCTTGCAGTGAAAACCGGAATGATTTCTTTTTTAATTTTCCATACACCCATTTTTATTAAAATTACTTCCAATTTAGCATTCTGCTTATCATTTTTTCCTCTCCTATATATAATATATATATATATATATATATATATATATATATAGGAGAGGAAAAAAAAATAAGGCAGAATGCTAAATTGGAAGTATATATATTATATATATATATATATAATATTCACTTTTGTATTTGGTTTGCAAGATTCTTGCAAGAGAGGGAGAGAGATAGGGATATATATATATATATATACATCCCTATCTCTCTCCCTCTCTTGTTCTTCATCTTTCTGGGGTTTTCTCCCACCCTTCCCTATTCTTCTCCTCTCCTCTTTACTGTCCCCCCTCTCTCTCTCTCTTCCTCCTTGACTCTCTCGTCGCTGACACGTGACGAAAGAGAATCTATCTTTCTGCTCATATCCTTCCTAAAGACAACACGTGCTTATACATGTCTCCTCTCATAAGCTCGTCTTCCAAGCGTTCATAATAATTTTTCTATCGTCTTGGCTTAACAGCCCTCACCGTTTGTTTTTACTGTTTTGTACTCCCTGTCCTGTTCTTGTTACCACTTTCACCCTCCGCAAAAAATCCCAAATGTTATTTAATTTGCTTTGCGGGAAGGACTGTTTCAACGAAATCGCGTATTGTCCTTGCCTTCGTTACACGGAGTAGATGAAACAGGGACAACTGATAGAAGGGAATATTCTTTATGTTACATGTCTCGTTTCTCTCTTTGTTTTTTTTTCGTTCGAAAAAAGTTCGTTTTCATGGTTTTATTTTGATGTTTACGTTTCTCATTGTGTTCAACGTTTTTTACGTCATGTACCCATATATGCATGTATATATACATATATATGTAGGTATGTACAAATATGTATGTATATATGCACATATTTATATATTATTTATGTATATGTATATATATATATATGTATATATATATATATATGTGTGTGTGTGTGTACATATATGTATGTATATATGCATATATTTATATATTATTTATATTATTATAAGATCGAACACCACGCACCCTTTTCCAAGTAAGTTTTATCTTAATAATTATGATGCGCACTCTTAACTTTTACTATTTCTCCTCTATCTCTCTCCCTCTCTTGTTCTTTCTGGTTTTCTCTCCCACCCCTCCCTATTTTTCTCCTCTCCCCTTCATCGTTCCCTCTCTCTTACTCCTCCTCCTCCTCCTCCTCCTCGGTTCTCTCGTAACTGACTCGTGACCAGAAGGAAGCCATCTTTCCAACAGCCATCTTCATCGAGACAAGACGGCTTATCCTGTCCCTCTCATAAGCTGTCTCCTTAATGCGTTCAAATAATTTTTCCATCGTCTTGACGTAACAACCCTCATCGTTTGTTTTTACTGTGTTATTCTCTTTGTCCTGTCTTTTACTGTTTTTACTTGTATTGTTTTTACTGTCTTGTTTTATTTTTACTGTCCTATTCTTGTTACCACTTTTACCCCTCCGCAAAAATCCAAAATTTTATTTAATTTGCTTTGCGGGAAGGACTGTTTCAACGAAGTCGCATCTTGTCCTTACCTTCGAAACGCGAAGTAGCCGAAACAGGGACAACTGAAGAAGGGGAATACTCCTTGTGCTGTATGTGTTTTTGCTGTTTGAAAAAAGTTCGTTTCTATGGTTTTGTTTTTGTTTTCGTTTCCCATTGTGTTCAACATTTTTTTGATGTCCTGTACCCATATATGCATGTATATATACATATAGATGTAGGTATGTACATATATGTATGTATATATTATATTTATTTATATTATACACACACAACACACACACATATATATATATTATATTATATATATATATATTATATATATATATCGTTTTGGGATTTGGTTTGCAAGATTCTTTATATGAGTTCGTGTGTTGAAGCATATTCTGTTGTGTCTGGGGAGAGGCATTTTCTTTTTGTGCTTTATAACGTAACACACTCACCGGTAAAATTTACACTTATTTCTTATTTTTATTTTCCTAAAAGTTTCGTTGCGTCTTGCAACCTTTTCAATAGTCTTGCAATCCAGGAACAGGAAATATTAACCAAGTACCTGATGCACAAAAGGGATAGAGATGCAGGAAAGCAGTAAAATGTGACAACAGATGCAGACTTTGCGGAATTCACACTGAAGATATCACCCACATCATAAGCAGTTGTCCGAAAATGCCATCACGGTATAATCTACTGATGAGACATAACGTTGTAGCTAGGACATTCTGTAATGAAATCCGTCGGAAGGATAATCCCTAGGACAAGAAATTAGGAACCCACAATATGGTAGAAGCCATAGCCACTCATAAGAAAGGAATATTGGTTTTATGTCCCAGTGAAGACCTCAATAAAATGTAAGCATAACAGACGTGATATAATGATTTAGAATGCTGAAAATCAGTGAAAAAGAGAACACCTATGCTTAACTATTGAGAAATTTGCAGTTACTCTATCCAGATTACAAGTTCAGGTTTATACCTGTAACTATTGGGGCCCCTGAAATATGTAACGCACTGCCTAAATTCTTATGAAGGAGTTTTAGATCTTGGTTAGAAGCCGGTTCTTTCTCTATTGGCAAGAAATCTTGAAATAAACGGAATAATGAAATACATACACTCATACATATATAAATACATACATGCATTCATACATACATTCATAAATGCATGCATACATACATACATACATACATACATACATACATACATACATACATAGTGGAGGCACATGGCCTAGTGGCTAGAGCAGCAGACTCGCGGTCGAGAGATCGCGCGTTCGAATCTCAGACCGGGCGATGTGTGTGTTTATGAGTGAAACACCTAAGCTCCACGCGGCTCCGGCAGAAGGTTATGGCGAACTTCTGCTGACTCTTTCGCCACAACTTTCTCTCACTCTTTCCTCCTGCATCTTGCAGCTCACCTGCGACGGACCGGCGTCCCGTCCAGGCGGGGAACCTGCACGGCAAGGAAACCGGGAAACCGGCCCTTATGAGCCAGGCATGGCTCGGGAAAAAATAAACATACATACATACATACATACATACATACATACATACATACATACATACATACATACATACATACATACTGAACTTGGGATCTTGGGGAGAGAATGCAATTCTTTATTTCATATGCTATATATGATCACAGTACTAGGAACAATTAAAATCTGCAAGGCCTTCTTAAGATTTAAAGGATGTTAGTTGAAACAAGGTACTTTCTTTTACAACCTTGCTACCACCCAGGTGAAAATTTATTCTCCATATTAAAAGACAAAGAGAACATATGAAGAAGTCCTCAACTTGGATATCGGGATTAGTAAGACACTAACACTTGCTAATAAGATCTACAACATCAGTGATACTGAACAGTATCCATGTAAGAAGTGGGGACGGAGATAGAGGTACAAAATCAGACCAGAATACCTTTGAGTGCAGCGTTGTATCAATTTTCCTAAAGGCATTGGAATGCGGAAGTTCAGTCTTGACATTAGACCCTTGGATCTAACCAGTCTACGAGGCCCTGCAAAGATATTTTATTTATTTTTTTTTTAAATTTTATTTCATCTAGTTTCAGCTCACGAGTTGTGGCCATGCTGGGGCGCCGCCATTTGGTGTTGCAACATGATTTTACTTCACGAATGCTTTTTAGCATTTGACATTTGGTGCATGAGTTTGATGCAGCTGCCCTCATCTGCACCTCCTGCCGCGAAGTTGGGTCATCTGGGACACCTGACAGGAAGAGGTCCGGCTTTATTCTGAAGACACCTACATCCACCCCATGCAGGTCTCTCGAGTCCTTCGGGAGGATATTGAAGAGATTGTAGAGCTTTGAATCCTAGGATATTGCAGTTTCTTGTGGTACACCTTGATGGCAAACTTGGAGTCCTTGGCACTACGCAGATAAAGAATACTGACCCCTAAACTCTACACACGCGCGCGTGTAAGTGTGTGTACGCTGCCTCTTTAATTTAGAATAAATTTTCACCGGTCACCTGCAAGGTTGGCTTGTAGGATTTTAGAGTTCCTAATACCGTAATCGGTCGGCTATCGTGGGTGTTACTTTCTAAAAAACCCCGCGATAGGTAAAAATCCGCGAAGTAGAAACAGTACTATAATGTATGTTTTTATTATTATTAGTTTTGTAATTTGCATATATTTATTCTATTAAAAATTTAAAACAACACCACGGAATAATCGACGTAAGCTTAAATAATAAACCGCGATAGGTGAACCACGATAGGTGAACCGCGATAGGTGAACCGCGATATGGCGAGGGATTACTATATTGTGATCATTTGCAGTATGTATGTATGTGTGTATGTATGTATGTATGTATGTATGTATGTATGCGTGTGTGCGTGTGTGTGTGTGTGTGTGTGAATGTATGCATGTATTATGGATGGATGGATGGATGGATTCATGTATGCATGCTTGTATGCATGTATGTGTGTGTGTATGCATGTATGCATATATATATATATA
>NC_043000.1:1123655-1131155 GCF_006345805.1 Octopus sinensis
GATAGATAGATTAGATAGATAGATAGATAGATATGTTTCTTTATAAGCCACACAGGGCTGCACACAGACGGGACAAATTACAAGGTAGAGCTTTTCTTTGGGGGGGGGAATAGATAGATAGATAGATAGATAGATAGATAGATAGATAGATAGATAGATAGATAGATAGATAGATAGATAGATAGATAGATAGACAGATGGATGGATGGATGAATTGTAAAATTCAGACGAAACTGCGTAACCGTTAACCTTTACTCAAAAATCTATGTAAATTCATGTATTTCCAATAATCAATCAGGTATTAAACATCGTTTGGTCTTTAATTTTCGTTTGCTATTATATATATATTTGAATAGATTACGAGCTGTGTACCTAAGATCAGAATAAAACTGGAGATTCCGTTGTAACCAAAAACAAAAAAAATAATTATTCATTATATAATACATAATCTTTTAATACGTAATCTTTACATGTGTTTCACTAGCGTATATTAGTATGATGTACGATACTCGTTACAGAGGTGGCTATATGGTCACTTTTGTGAACTACCTGCAGGATGTATCTGCCTTCTAACTTAAGTCGGTAATAAACAATGGCTCTTGCGTATAGAGTAACTACGCAACCCATCAGTTTAACGACTAGTATATGCTAGTGAAACACGTGTAAAGATTATGTAATTTATGATGTAATAATAATTTTTAAGCGAATCTCCAGTTTATTCTAATCTTGGTATGCATACATGTATATATGTCTGTATGCACGTACATATATATAGTTAAAGGCGCGAAATTGTAATAATCTTTTTGACGTTGACTGTAATTAAGATCGTTCCGCTGACCTCCCTGAATAGGGAGGAGAGAGCCCTGTTTTCTCTCGGTAGTTGCTGTGGCGAAAGAAGTAGTATGGAAGACGAGAGTGAAAGGAATTGCGACAGGCATGTTCATCTCCAATCTCGAGCTAATTGACTTTTTCGTTTTCCACATGAAACGGAAAATAAGGCTGGAGAAGAAATGCCTATCGCAAGGTGTGTTTCGTAAAAGATGGAAGTATATAGCAAGTATGTTACGAGTGAAAGAACCTGTTTAAACGAGAATATAAAAAAGGAGAAAGCAAAGTCTTCAATGTGAGTCTGTGGTTTGTGGGGTCGACCGCGTCCTCCGCTTCAGTTTTTGTTAATCACTCATTCTCTTTTAATTGTATATATTTTAATTGTTTGTTTATTCATACGTTTCGTCTCATTCGATACCCTGACCCCAATGTTCGTTTTGTCTGTCCTCGTATCGTCCCCTCTTTTTTTTCAACTTCATGGTTTATAAAGAAATTGACTGATGAGAAATAAGCTACGAATTTTCTGTTTGATATGTTTTTATATTTCCGTTTGTTGTGTTTTTTGTTGAATTGTTTTTAAATGCGCCCGCGCGTGTGTGTGTGTGTGTGTGTACACGCGTGGCAGTCATTTAGTTTAGAACACCACTTCCATCTTTGTCGATCAGCAGTCAAGAGATCGGGAAAAATATTGGTTTCAGATTTCGGGTACAAGCCCAGCAATTTTAAGGGAAGTGAAAGTCGTTTACATCGACTCTAGTGTTCAGTTAGCATTCATTTCATCGATCGCGAAATGATGGAAGCCAAAGTCGATTTCAACGGAATTTGAATTCAGAACGTAAAGACGGACGAAATGCGAACAATTCTTATTTCTTTATTGCCCACAAGGGGCTAAACACAGAGGGGACAAACAAGGACAGACAAACGGATTAAGTCGATTACATCGACTCCAGTACATAGCTGGTACTTATTTAATCGACCCTGAAAGGATGAAAGGCAAAGTCGACCTCGGCGGAATTTGAACTCAGAACGAAAAAACAGACGAAATACTATTTCTTTACTACCCACAAGGGGCTAAACACAGAGGGGACAAACAAGGACAGACAAACGGATTAAGTCGATTACATCGACCCCAGTACATAACTGCTACTTATTTAGTCGACCCTGAAAGGATGAAAGGCAAAGTCGACCTCGGCGGAATTTGAACTCAGAACATAACGGCAAACGAAATACCACTAAGCGTGCTAACGTTTCTGCCAGCTCGCTGCCTTCAAAGGGAAAATAATGACCTTGAGTCATGATCGCTTTGAGCTTTTTCGCTTTGCTCATTTTTTATTTTTTAATTATGCAAAATACTCTAAGCCATAGATATTTTTTCACTTTTTTTATATATATGTTTATGTCTTATACCCACTGATGACGCCTATTAAAGTAGAAACGTGTCCAAAGCCAGACTATCTTTTCTTCTATGGCATATCAATTCCAGAGAATTCTGAATTTTCGGCATTATATATATTCTTCTGAAAGAGAAGGTATAATGTTGAGAATCCATATCAATAAATTGATTTCAAATTCTAGCACAAAGCCAACGATTTCGGAGATCCCCAGTACTCAACTGGTACTTATTCTCTCGACCTCGAAAGGATGAAAGGCAAAGTCGACCTTGAATTTTAATTCAGACAATAAAGTCAGACGAAATATCGCTAAGCATTTCGGTACGCGTGTTAACGATTCTGCCTATATTACGAGACATTCTTTAAAAAGCCTGGGACTTATTCTATCAGTTTCTTTTGCTGAACTGCTAAGTTACAGGGATAAAAACACGCCAACATTAGTTGTGAAGTTGTGGTGGAGGACAAACACACACACACACGACGAGCTTCTTTCAGTTTCCGTCTATCAAATCCACTCACAAGGTTTTGGCAAACTCGAGGCTATAGTAGAAAACTCTTGCCCAAGGTGCCACGCAAGCTTCCTACCACATCCACTCCTACCCCTATAACCAAATTATTTTTCAATATGATTTGCTGTGGTTTGGTTATTAGAATTCTCAAAATGAATTTATTCATTTAAATGTAAATGTCTGGAACATTATCAGTTTAATAATATCAAAAGCATGTTAAGGCGGCGAGCTGGCAGAATCGTTAGCACGCTGGATGAAATGCTTAGCGGTATTTCGTCTGCCGCTACGTTCTGAGTTCAAATTCCGCCGAGGTCGACTTTGCCTTTCATCCTTTCGGGGTCGATAAATTAAATACCAGTTACGCAGTGGGGTCGATATAACCGACTTAATCTGTTTGTCTGTCCTTGTTTTCCCCCTCTGTGTGTAGCCTCTTGTGGGCAGTAAAGAAATAGGTATTTCATCTGTCTTTACGTTCTGAGTTCAAATTCGTCCGAGATCGACTTTGCCTTTCATCCTTTCGGAGTCGGTAAATTGAGTACCAGTTACGCAGTGGGATCGATATAACCGACTTAATCTGTTTGTCTGTCCTTGTTTTCCCCCTCTGTGTGTAGCCTCTTGTGGGCAGTAAAGAAATAGGTATTTCGTCTGTCTTTATGTTCTGAGTTCAAATTCCTCCGAGATCGACTTTGCCTTTCATCCTTTCGGGGTCGATAAATTAAGTACCAGTTACGCAGTGGGGTCGATATAACCGACTTAATCTGTTTGTCTGTCCTTGTTTTCCCCCTCTGTGTGTAGCCTCTTGTGGGCAGTAAAGAAATAGGTATTTCGTCTGTCTTTATGTTCTGAGTTCAAATTCTTCCGAGATCGACTTTGCCTTTCATCCTTTCGGAGTCGGTAAATTAAGTACCAGTTGCGTACTGGAGTCGATCTAATCGACTGGCCCGCTCTCCCAAAAATTTCGGGCCTTGTGCCAAGAGTAGAAAAGAATATTAAAAGCATGTTATATGTCATGGTTGTTGTTGTTCCTGATGGAATAGTCTAAAATTCTGAATCGGCTGAGGCGAGGTTATGTGGTTTCGAAATGTTTCACAATTACGTGATTTCAGGTTCAGTCCCAATACGTAGCATCTTGGACAAGCATCTTCTACTAGAGCAGCGGTTGTCAAAGTGGGTGGTGGCAGGTTCCAAGAGAGCGTTGAAGAAAAGTAGGGTGATAGTGGGGTAGCGATTCATGTAAAAAGTGGGGCAATAATGGGTTTGAGATTCGTTTAAAAACAACAAAATGACGGATTCATTAGGTTAAGTTTTATTTATGAAATACAGTTGCTTTGAATTTGCTTCAGAAAGAGGTCTATGTTCGTGATGGTTAGTTGGGGTGGGGGTGCTAGGGGTGGGGGTACTAGGAATGTGGCCTGAGTGTCAAGGGGGGCGGTAGCCTGAAAAAGTTTGGGAACCACTGTACTAGAGTCTCGGGTCGACTAATGTCTTGTGAGTGAATTTGGTAGATGGAAACTGAAAGGAGCCTGATGTAAATACATACATACGTATGCACGTATGTGTGTGTGTGTGTGGTGTGTGTGTGTGTGTGTGTGTGTGCAGACAATATGAGAGAGTCAGATATGCTCCGTATAGGAAACACATAGTAGTACTCAAATTAATTTGAACTTAATGACCGCGTTCTTCATCACCAGGGCAAGTCCCACGATGCCAACAATATCTATAAGAAAAATCCAAAACGAGCTGATTTGGTGTTAGTGCATACAAATAAATACAGTTAAGTTTATATTTTGTACTGTCGTTACTGTCCTGTTTTTGTTACCATTTTTACCCCTCCGCAAAAAGATCTCAAATTTTATTTAATTTGCTTTTCGCAGGAAGGAAAGTTTCTATCGAAGATGCGTATCGCCTTCACCTTCGAAACGCAGAGTAGATGAAACCATGGCGACTGAAGAAGGGGAATTTTCTTTGTGTTATTTGTCCTGTACTCTATTTTTGTTGTTGTTTAAGAAAAATGTCCAGTTCCTTGGTTTTGTGTTTTATGTTTTCGTTTCTCATTGTGTTCGACGTTTTTTTGGTGTCCTGTACCCATATATGCGTGTATATATACATGTAGAGGTAGGGACGTACATATATATATGTATATATGTATATGTTTTATTTATTAATATATTATATATATATATATATATATATATATATATATATATATATATATATATATATATATATATATAGGCGCAGGAGTGGCTGTGTGGTAAGTAGCTTGTAACCAACCACATGGTTCCGGGTTCAGTCCCACTTTGGGCAAGTGTCTTCTACTATCGCCTCGGGACGACCAAAGCCTTGTGAGTGGATTTGGTAGACAGAAACTGAAAGAAGCCTGTCGTATATATGTATATATATATATATATATATATATATATATATATGCGTGTGTGTTTGTGTGTCTGTGTTTGTCCCTTAGCATTGCTTCACAACCGATGCTGGTGTGTTTATGTCCCCGTTATTTAGCGGTTCGGCAAAACAGACCGATAGAATAAGTACTGGGCTTACAAAAGAATAAGTCCCGGGGTCGAGTTGCTCGATTAAAGGCGGTGCTCCAGCATGGCCGCAGTCAAATGACTGAAACAAGTAAAAGAGTAAAGAGTATATATATATATATATACACCCGCCACACACATAGATCATAGATACATGTATATATATATATATATTATTATTAAGTCATTATTTATTTTTCGTCGCATACAACTTTGTGTTATACAGAGTAATAACTTAAGTGGTTTGTAGTCCATTTGGCGTCCGTCCATTTCTAGCGTACAGGCATTGTCACTTCAGCGACCTTCATTATAATTTATATTTTTTATAGTTATACTTAAACGTGTGTGTGTGTGTGTGTGTATTCATATATGATTGTGTGTTTCTTTTTAGAAAGAGTGTCACCGTCAAGATTTGCTACTAGTTTCCAATCTTTCAGAAGGGGAAATATTACTTTGCTTGGAAATAAGTGAGGGTTGGCGACAGGGAGTGTCTCAAGGGGTAGAAAACCTGTCTCAACGAGTTGCGTCTGCCTCATGCAAACGTGGGAAAATGGATGTTAAAACAAAGAGGAAAGAAAAAACAGTGGTTGAAAGGACTAACAAAACATTCCTTTGAAGTGTTATCATCTCCTCCATAAATTCATTGTGGAGACAATAGTTTTGGATTTACACACAAGCTAACAGTTCCGGTGAGAAGGGGAATTAGTCGATACTGTGAACCTCAATACTTGACTGGGGATTTATTTTACCGACCCAGGGTGGGGGAGAATGAACGGCAAAAGTTGGCAAAAGTTGAACTTCGCTAGATTTAAACTCAGAATGTAAGGAATTGAAATAAATACTGGACTTTTTCTTTCCTACGCTAGGGACAAGGCCCGAAGTTTTGGGAGAGGAGTCCAGTCGATTAGATCGATCCCAGTACGCAACTGGTACTTAATTTATCGACCTCAAAAGGATGAAAGGCAAAGTCGACTTCGGCAGAATTTGAACTCAGAACGTAAAGACAGACGAAATACCTATTTCTTTACTACCCACAAGGGGCTAAACACAGAGAGGGCAAACAAGGACAGACAACCGGTTTAAGTCGATTATATCGACTCCAGTGCGTAACTGGTACTTAATTTACCGATCCCGAAAGGATGAAAGGCAAAGTCGACCTCGGCAGAATTTGAACTCAGAACGTAAAGACAGACGAAATACTGCAAAGCATTTCGTCCAGCGTGCTACTGTACTTTTTCTAACACTCTAATGGTTATGCCTCTTCGCATAATTCGTATTTTGTATTTCACACTTGCGCTGGCTGAATTATGCAAAATGTTAGAGAAAACAACTTGTTTCTTGAAAATACATATGTCTAAAGCAAATTTTTTTCATGGACACTTTAAATACTTCTGTGGGTCCCCAATTTACTATTTTACTTGTGTAGACACCCACAAAATCTTACATGGACCCTCATGGATCATGTGAGCCCCAGTTAAGAACCATTGATTCAGACGAATGAATGAGTTAAGCAGTAACGGGAACCAACACCACCAGGGCAAACTGGATGACTTACTTGTACTTGTGACGGCGTTCACCCAGGGCGGGTTGAGCCGGTTTCTTCTCTGATCCTGACGACATCACGAGCCATGGCGACCCTCGCTCGACGGTCCAGTGCGAGGTCACTGGAGATAGTGAGCCATTCTCGGTTCCATCTGCGCAGACCGACTACCTGCGGACCTGAGAGGTCGGAGAGGTCCTCCTTTATCGTCATTGTCCAGGTCTCCAGCTGCCCACCCGTGCGTTTGCGCCAGCTGGGAAGTGGAGGTGGGAGGAGGACATCGTGAATCAGCTCAGCCTCTGGACGTCGGGCCGCATGACCGAACCACCTTAAGCGCCGTTGTAGAAGCACCAAAGGGAGGGGTCAGAGATTCAGGCGACGACGAAGACCGGCTGTAGGAACGCGATCCATGCATAGGCATCAAACTGGATAAGCAATGAAATAAACAACCCTTATATAACAAGCTATGATTGCTTATCTCTTAGCAATCATAGCTTGTTACACTTATCTACACTTCCGTTCCAAGGTTTTAGATTGCGCAAATTCCTACGATAAGTGCAGGAGTGGCTGTGTGGTAAGTAGCTTGCTAACCAACCACATGGTTCCGGGTTCAGTCCCACTGCGTGGCATCTTGGGCAAGTGTCTTCTGCTATAGCCCCGGGCCGACCAATGCCTTGTGAGTGGATTTGGTA
>NC_043000.1:1133655-1211155 GCF_006345805.1 Octopus sinensis
GAGCTCCGCTCGAAACGTTAAACCCTCCTTCCCTTCTTTCCTGAGCGTCAATAATACTTTAATTGTTCCACGTCCTCGCGTTGCTGTGTTTATTTTTCGTTGTTTTCTTGTTTGGATTAACTATATATATATATATGTGTGTGTGTGTGTGTGTGTGTGTGTGTGTCCTTTTCTTGTATCACCTAACTTTCTGGATGTTTTGCGTCCTTGTCCCATTTTGTATTTTTATATATATACAGCGGCGTACGTACACTTTGGTCTCTTATATGTAAGTACATATTTATTTAAATCTTGTACCACTCTTTCTTTCATTCTTCTATTCTTCCCTTCTTTCTATCGACCCTTTCACGCTTATTTCCTTCATTCCACTCTTCGTTCTTTGGTTTCCCCTCTCTCACATTTCATTGCTTTCTCTTCAGGCTCACTTTACTCTTTTTACTCTTTTACTCTTTTACTCTTTTACTTGTTTCAGTCATTTGACTGCGGCCATGCTGGAGCACCACCTTTAATCGAGCAACTCGACCCCGGGACTTATTCTTTTGTAAGCCCAGTACTTATTCTATCGGTCTCTTTTGCCGAACCACTAAGTAACGGGGACATAAACACACCACCATCGGTTGTCAAGCAATGCGAGGGGGACAAACACAGACACACAAACACACACATGCATATATATATATATATATATACGACGGGCTTCTTTCAGTTTCCGTCTACCAAATCCATTCACAAGGCTTTGGTCGGCCCGAGGCTATAGTAGAAGACACTTGCCCAAGGTGTCATGCAGTGGGACTGAACCCGGAACCATGTGGTTGGTAAACAAGCTACTTACCACACAGCCACTCCTGCGCCTACTTTCCCTCCTCTTTTCACTTCACCGTGTCCCTGTCATTTTTTCTCGCCCCTCCTTATTTCTTCTGTCCCCCTGCCTCTACCTCTCTCTCTCTCTCTCTCTCTCTCTCTCTCTCTCTTCTCCCCCACGTGACCGGTGTTCAGCCAAGCTTGACCTTTCTTTCTTAGTTCGGCCGTTGTCTGTGCAACATCTATATTCCTCCCTGTGCTTGTGAAATCTTGTATCCCTGCCGTAAGGCTTTACTTCCTCACACGCCAGCTTAATTTGATTCGTCTTTTGTTGAAAGACACTTGTTGTTATGTCCTGTTATTTGTATTTGTGTAACTCGCTCCGTTTCTTCAGTCCTTGTTTTCGTATACATTCGCTGCTTTCTTCCAAGGAATCTAATGCTCTTAGGTTAGTTTTTCCTTGGAAGCAATCTCGTGAATAACCAGCCGAAATTGCCAAGATAATCTGGAACTCGACTGAGGAAAGAAAACTCCGAATGACCCGTCCTTGTTTTCTTTGTATCGTCTATCTGGTGTTTTGTTGTCCCTTTCTTGTATCACCTAACCGTCTGGATGTTTTGCGACCTTGTCCCATTTTGTGTGTGTATATATATATATATATATATATATAATATATATATATATATATATACAGATCCATCCAACTGATGTTGGATGTGTCGAGATCGATATAAGAAATCTTACCTGTTTAAAGTTTTACCTGATGAGGTAATCTTCTACAGATACACATTAAATTCTACCGAAACAGTTGTAAATTTTAAACGCTATTCGTGCTTACCATATATATATATATATTGCATTTTCAAACCTTGTTTCATATATTATATATTATATATATATATATGAAACAAGGTTTGAAAATGCAATTTTAAAAGATTTTATTCACTTGACCGGTTTCACTTTTTTAGAAAAAGATTGTCAAAAGTAACATGTAACAGATTTGTTGTGTTAGGTACTGGTTGACACAAAAGATTACAATACATATATACATTCTTTGATTATAATAAGAAAATGTTTAAAACAGTTTACAAGGAGAAATCTTGGGAAAATATTAAAAATTTAAAAAGTTCGTTAAAATATTAGGCACAAAATATTACAATACATATATACATTCTTTGATTATAATAAGAAAATGTTTAAAACAGTTTATGAAAAAAATTATTTAAAAGTTCATAAAGAATATTGGGATTTCATTAGAAATCATGTTTGTTTGGAAGTATCTATATATATATACACAGAAAATTATAAGTTCAAAAAGGTCATATTTTGGTATTATATATATATACACAGAAAGAGATATATTTAGTTTACAAAGAATTTGGGATGAACTGACCTGTTTCACCTATTATCAAAGAATGTATATATGTATTGTAATCTTTTGTGCCTAATATTTTAATGAACTTTTTAATTTTTTAATATTTTCCCAAGATTTCTCCTTGTAAACTGTTTTTAATATGTTCTTATTATTATCAAAGAATGTATATATGTATTGTAATATTTTGTGTCAACCAGTACCTAACACAACAAAGCTTTTACATGTTTCTTTTGACAATCTTTTTCTAAAAAAAGTGAAACCGGTCAAGTGAATAAACATCTTTTACAATTGCATTTTCAAACCTTCTTTCATATACAATTCCACTCGTGCGGTACCTTACAACTTCACTTTGTTATATATATATATATATATGTATATATGTATGTATGCATATGTATGTGTGTGTGTGTGTATGTATGTATGTATGTATGTTATGTCAGGTCACTTTCGAGTGCTACTGGTAACATGTAACCCATTACAACCTGTTGCATGGTTGGGTCGTCGGCGACTAAACCGGCAACCCAACAAGCTTGCTTGGTGAGGAGGGTGTTTATTGGTCACCCTGCGGGATAAAAAACAAAACCCGTCAAAGGGTGGAGGAACTCTTAAGAGTCAACAGCCATCCAATAAACGTCTTAAGGCTGTATCATGCACGGGGACATAGAAATAATCGGACTGAATACCCAATCGCATGGTTAAACCATTGGGAGTGAAGGACTCCTAGCCTTTGTTAGGGCATCCTTCTAGGAGAAGGTAACTCAGGTAACTGGGATAACTCCGACATAAAACCTGCGGCTCAGTGGTTACCGATGATGTTGACTTGTTCTTCTTTTCGGATTATGGCTGCTGTTGCTTAGTGAGTGGGATTGACTCAGTGCACGGCCTTTCCCCACTTTAAAAAAAATCTTCTTGCACAGGCATTGCACGATAACAACATTGATTAAGCTTCGTGCAATGGCCATACTCGATAACGAGGGGGCAGCCGCCATGTATGAATTTGTGCAGATTTGTATGTTTTGCTTTATGTATGTATTCCCATGCCTATAGTCACATATCTAGACATGCTCATATATATTTAAATGTTTAACATAGAATCAGCTTTCTCCTTGTTGTATGTTGTATGCCTGTCATTATTCAGTTTATTTCAAGATTTCTTACCAATAGAGAAAGAACCGGTTTCTAACCAAGATCCAAGGCTCCTTAATTGGAATTTCAACATAAACAACTGGGTATTTTTGTATATATATGTATGTATGTATGTATGTATGTATGTATGTATGTATGTATGTATGTATGTATGTGTGTATGTATGTATGTATATATATATGTATGTATGTATGTATGTATGTATGTATGTGAGTGTGTGTATGTATGCTTGTATGTATATTTTATATGCCGATTTGTATGTTTTATGTATGTATTTTCATGCATACAGTTGCATATTACTGATTTTTACAGTTCCAGTGATTGATTGCTTCTGTAGTCTTCGAATTAGCTTTCACCTTTTAGGTTTTGAGAAGCCTAATTTCTCAAGATTGGTATTTAAGCAGTGTATTACACATCCCCAAGCCCCAATAATTATAGGTATAAACCTGAACTTGCAATCTGGATAGAGTAACTGCACATTTCTCAATAGTTCAGCATTTTCCTTAGTTTATTAATATATATATTTATATATATTTATATATATATATACTAGCTGAAGGTGACCCGCTCTACGCGCGGGTAAGAGTGTGATTGTTACTTTCTGTTGCTTCCTTTCAGCACGTAAAAAGCACCATCCGAACGTGGCCGATTGCAGCGCCGCCTTGACTGGCTTCTGTGCCGGTGGCACGTAAAAAGCACCAACCGATCGTTACCGCTGCGAGCCCCCCTGGCACCTGTGCCGGCGGCACGAAAAAAGCACCCACTACACTCACAGAGTGGTTGGCGTTAGGAAGGTCATCCACCTGTAGAAACACTGCCAGATCAGACTGGAGCCTGGTGCAGCCTCCTGGCTTCCCAGACCCCGGTCACACTGTCCAACCCGTGCTAGCACGGAAAACGGACGTTAAACGATGATGATGATGATTCTCCGTATTTGTTTCTCTCTCATTTCTCTCTCACTTTCCCACTCTCTTACTTTTCTTTCGGACTCTCCCTCGCTTTCTCTTACTCTCTATCTTTATCTATCTCATTCCCATTTATAAACAACAGAAGATCTTGAGTAAATTGAGAAATAAAATATTTAGAAAGATCAATCATAAATATCAGGCAGTGGCAACGGAAAGGTCTGCTTCAAGGCAGACAGCAAAACGCTAACATTTAAAAGGGACAGACGAACTTGCGAGCTGAATAAAAATAATAAAATATTGGAAACCAAAGTTGAAGGGATAGAATCTGAGGATAGTAGAGTCACCATGGCTGGCATTTCTTAACGACGGACAGCAACGTATTGACAGTTTAACGGCTGGCGTAAAATTTTGAACTTGATGTAAAAGAAAATTCGTAAACACCAAGTTTTGAAGTGATTCTTTCTCACGACAGTAGACTCACCATGGCAAGCATTCAAAACTTCTTTATCATGGACGGCAACACATTGACGATTAAAAGGCTGGCGCAAATTTTTTAGCTTGATGTAACAGAGAATTCCTAAACACCCGCTCCTTGAAATTTGAATCCCCTTCCAGCCCCATTTAGATCCCTTTTCACATTTTGGTTAATATAACCCGATTTCATTCGGGTCTGCTGGGGCCACATTTTATAAGATGAGGAATTTTGTCCTAGAGGTGACGCCTTTCATTTGAGGAAAAAAATAGTTGTCATGCAAACTTGCCAGCACTTTTAACATAGGTGTGCATATTGTTACGGAATCCCCGAAAGTTGTTACGGAATCCCACCTGCCGTCGCTCGAACTCGAACCCGGGATCCCAACAAGTCGAGCGACGACGATTGACCAGGCTCGATCGATCGGCGAATTCGCCACGGAACTCAGAGAGGAGAGAGATAACAACAACAGCAGCATCAGGAAGAGACACAGAGGCAATCGGCTTACATTTAACCTACTAGTTTATAACACTTTATAATTGTTACAACATCAAATAAATCAAGATACATATCAGGTACATCAAAAAGGAAATACATGCAAGAAACAACACATCAAAGCATTCGGGTACAATAACAGTTCAGATTGATGCAATATACAGTCCGGAGACAACAGTTCTGTTTCAAATCACATTAACGTTACAGTTCAGAGGACAATTAACACATATACGTTCAATGTTCATTAAATTCTTTTCAGACTACAACAGAGTCTTTCTTTTCAACAACTCTGTACACAATGTCTTTACACAGTTCTCTTTTTTTTCCTCTCTTCAACACTGTCCTTTAACACAATGTTCATTTCTTTTACATTTCAATACATCGATTCTTTTTCCTTCTTTTTTTCCTTTAGCACTGTTCTTTCTCTTTTACAAATACAAACATAAATAAACACATACCGTTACATTTTCAGTTACAAACTCCCACTACGAATAGCCATGTCTTCTCGCCGTAATCTCTCCCAGTTCCTTAATCTTCTCTGCCTGTCTTCCTCTGTCACAGCAGAACAACCATTACTAACTCGCTGTACAATCCCAACTGTTCACTGTCCCTCACAGACTCCCAACGCCGACCGCTTGCCTTGAATCCCAAATGCTGACTGCCT
The DNA here is from genome assembly GCF_006345805.1 of Octopus sinensis. Classification (NCBI taxonomy): domain Eukaryota; kingdom Metazoa; phylum Mollusca; class Cephalopoda; order Octopoda; family Octopodidae; genus Octopus; species Octopus sinensis. The sequence goes on from NC_043000.1 coordinate 1,139,517, forward strand.
CTCACAAACTGAACTGCTTATTTAAGGGGGTAGCCTTCAAATGAACCTTAATTCACCTGAAAGGGTCGGGAGGTTTCCCCAGAGCTAATTAATCAACCCGCATCTGGCAGAACAATGGATTCATTCCCAAAAGTAGGTCGCCAGCTCTGTCCTTAAGTTGAACTCACAACAATATTTTCAGCTGAATCGACCGACTACGTAATGCACACATTATATATATATATATATGTATATATATATGTGTGTGTGTGTGTGTGCACGCATTATATATACAAATGTATACAAATGAGATATATATCTGTATAAATTAAATTAGAGATAAAACCACTAATAAGCAAATCAAACAGTGAAAAACCAAAAACAAAAACATTTTAAAAAATATAATATAGAAAATATATAAAATATAAAATTGAAAAATTTAAATTATTTAATTGAAAATAAAAATTATTAAATTATATTTATAATTTGTTTAAAAATATATATAACTATGAAAAAGTATGAAAAGGTTTAATATACATAAATACAGATATATACACTTTGTATATATACATTATATATACATATTTATATATAGAACACACACACATACATTATATATACATATAATTTTATATAGAACACACACACACACACATACATTATATATACATATTTATATATAGAACACACACACACACACACACATATAAATGAACGCAATAATATCTGATTCATAATATTTGTGCTCATGCTCGTGTGTTGTTGGTGACAGACAGATACATAAAAGAACGCCGAAGTGATGGGAAGGTAGGAAACAGAGAGAGTGAAAAAGAGAGGAAATAGCGAGTGTGAGTTTAAGAAAACAGGTACTTTAAATAACGGTAGTGGAATTGTCAAAGTTATATATGAAGGGGAGTGAGAGGGGAATGTAGGAAATAGCGGAAGATGGCCCCTAGCAACCACACCTTTTAAGATAGGGATTTCTAAGGTAGCCCACGGGCATCGTCACCTCATTCCACGTGTCCCTGTAAATTTTGGAGCGAATTGAGTAAATTTTGTAGTGGCATTGAAAGCGATCCAAGCGGTAAAAACGCATTTCAGTTTTATATATAGAGATAGCATAATATACTATGAATAAAATATAACATAATATAACATTAATTATTAAAACATCAAAAGGCTAACAATTTATTTCGACTTATATACATTTTTTATATATAAACAATTCGGATCTTTTCCTTTTGAACGGCAGTTTTCAACACAATTTCTAGTTAACTAGACACTTTTAAACTTCGTATATTGGTAGAATGTGTTTACAAAACATCATTTTTTCTTGGCTTTATTGAGACAATTCTATATGATCGAGCTTTTCGGCAATTTTAACCAGTCAAATACGTCCATTTGGAGTCAAAACATACCGTGCTGTATGAAAATGTCCTCGTTTAAGAAACAAGATTGGGTCTATTTACATTTGCGAAGAAAAAAAGATACCCTTCCCCCACCCCTAACCCTAAAATAGATTGAAATGCAATAGATCGATACTAGGGCCATAATTATGGGTGACAATTTCATACGACACCGCTAGAAATAAATCCCATTTTCCGTAGCGGTGTCGTATGAAATTGTCACCCATAATTATGGCCCAAGTATCGATCTATTGCATTTCAATCTATTTTAGGGTTAGATTTAGTTAGAGTTATGGTTAGGGTTAGGGGTGGGGGAAGGGTATCTTTTTTTCTTCGCAAATGTAAATAAACCCAATCTGTTTCTTAAACGAGGACATATTCATACAGCACGGTATGTTTTGACTCCAAATGGACGTATTTGATTGGTTAAAATTGCCGAAAAGCTCGATTTTAAAGTGGAAATATGTTACAACATATTGTATTTACTCAATAAAGCCAAGAAAAAAATGATGTTTTATAAACACATTCTACCAGTATACGAAGTTTAAAACTGTTTAGTTAACTAGAAATTGTGTTGACATATGCCGTTCAAAAGGAAAAGATCCCAAATATCTTACAAACTATAGAATTTTCTCAATAAAGCCAAGAGAAAAAGATGTTTTATAAACACATTCTACCAGTATACGAAGTTTAAAATTTTTTAGTTATCTAGAAATTATGTTAAAAACTGCCGTTCAAACCGAAAAGATCCGATATTTGTTGTTTTTTTTTTCTTCAATTTCTGCAATTTCAACCAATCACTGACGTCTATTGAGGTAATTAACATTTTGTGCCGTATGAATATGTCCCTCGTTTAAGAAACAGATTGGGTTTATTTAAATTTGTGAAGAAAAAAAGATACCCTTCCCCCCCCACCCCTAACCCTAACCCTAAAACAGATTGAAATGCAATAGATTGATACTAGGGTCATAATTATGGGTGACAATTTCATATGATACCGCTAGAAAAAAACTGCCGTTCAAACCGAAAAGATCCTTACTATTTTTTTAGATGTAACCGGATTTGAAGTTGCTTAAATAAAGATTAGTATTCGTGTATTATGGGAGGGAGAACTCTGTAAAAAAATTAAGTAATAAAAACAGAGTATTAAGGAATGCTCACGATAAAACAATTAATATTATTATTTTAAGATTAAATGATTATAGATAGTACATATCCAAATTTTATTAATTCTTTCAGAATTAACAAAATAATAATGCAAGTTATCTTTATATATAAAATTGAAGTTGTGTGTGTGAGACTCTGTCTCCACCGATTTAGATTTCTAACTACTCCCACATTTTGCGGTGCAGTTTAACCAAAAGCGGGTATCTTATAGTTGTCATTCATATCGAGCCCTTCTGGGTATTAGCGCACGTCTACAATGAGTCTACGATTTAAAAAAAAATTACCATGATTTTCCACCTTTTTAATAATATTTGCTCGGGTTATATAAGGGAAGTAACTCTCAAAAATGCTTATATAGTTATTTCCCTTACAAACCCAAGCAACGCCGGGCGATACTGCTAGTAAACTATACAATAGTAGTTATTTTAGTTATTAAATTTATTAATTAAATCAAATAAAACTATTTATCTATTATTATCATTATTATAATTATTGTCAATTAATAAAAATGAATGTATTTATACATATATTCATTTAATTTTATATGTGTGTGTGTGTGTGTGTGTGTGTGTGTGTGTGTGTGTATGTGTGTGTGTTTGTGTGCATATATGGGTACAGGACGTCACCAGCTGTGTAAACAACATGAAATACGAAAACAACTTCAGATGCTGAAAGCATGGAATGTTTACATTCTAACACTACAAGGCTTTCTTATATATGATATATATGCTTTCAGCGTTTGGGGTAAAAAAAAAAAGCAAAGAAAAGTCTTTGGATGATCGTTTCATAGTTTGTTGACCACTCATCAGAGAAGTCGGACCCGATTTCCTTCCCCAATTAATAATATGAAACATTCAACTCTTATATAAAGAAGTGAGAAACTGATCTTTTCCTGCAAACTTAATTTACATATTTGTGCTTTAGACGGATAGTTATTAATTAAACAGTGTCTATTTTATGCGCAACATAGCATGAATCAGAAAAACTGAAGTAAATTTATCAGAAATCCTCGTTGTGAATGGAAAATATAAGAATGTAAATTTTCATTCCTTTTTTATGCTTTTGATATGCGGGAAAAAAGGTGAAAACTTCTGACGAACCATTTTGCAGTTCATTGACTGCTCTTCAGAAGAGATATACCTGATTTTCTTCACCAATCGATAGCACATGTTATTCAGCTGCTAAATAAAGTAGTCATGAATTGAACTATCGCCAGAGCAGATAATCTAATTTGCATAAGTGTTCTTTAGACGACATATCATGAATTAAGCGGTGTATATTATGCAGTACACTGTGAGAATCAAAGGGACTGAAAAAAAAAACTTTAAAGCCTAGCTTTTATAGGAAATTAATGTAATATAAACAATTTAGTACAATACTTTTGATGCATGGTAAAAAGGAGTCCTGACGGACTGTTTCACCGTTAGTTGGCCACTCCTCAGGGAAGATATATCTGATTGCCCTCCACATTTGATAGCATAGAATATTGAGGTATGATATAAAGCATTTAGAAATTAATCTGTTACCCTAGGAACAAGATTAGTTTGAATATTTGCATTCTAATATTTGAATTAAATTTAGGCTCTGTTGTACATAATATATATATATGTATGTATGTATGTATGTATGTATGTATGTATGTATGTATGTATGTATGTATGTATTGTTTAAGTACTACACGAATATACAAGTTAAGCTTTTTACTTATACCTAACCACTTCCGTAGCAGTAGCCAAAACGAGAGAGCTTCAGACAAAATATGTCTGATGTCATATCTTTCTTTTCTCTTAGAATGTACCAGAACATCAACAACAGCAACAATGCTATAATAAATTAAAATGCGTGTTTGTATGTGTGTGTGTGTGTGTGTGTGTGTGTGTGATTGTCTCTCTGTGCGTGTGGAAGGGGTACATTTCGTTGAACAAGTATGATAAATAGAACTCAATACATGAATATGAGAATATATATATATATAGTGTGTGTGTGTGTGTGTTAGTGTGTGTATGTACACTCACCACACATACACACATACATAGAAATTGTTATGTTAGAAAGCGTAAGCCATGTTTGATCTTACAACACCCGTCTATGTCACTTATGACGCTGATAGATATCTCTTGCTTGAAACAGAGGAGACTTTCTACTTTGTTAACACTGACATTACACCTACACGTCTACAAGCAGTAAATATATCTTGTCAAAGTTAACAAGGCTGAATGTAAAATGTGGAATGTGTAAAGTAGCCGATATGTTTCGTTGTATCTATTTGTAGTAATATGTCTATTATTGCCACAATAATTTTTCTTTTATCTCTTAATTGTTTTAAAGTCATTGGACTGCGGCTATGCTGGGGCATTGCCTTGAAGAGTTTTAGCTGAACGAATTGATTCCAGTACTTTTTTATTTTAAACATGTTGCTCATTTGATCGGTCATCTTTGCTGAACTGTTAAATTATGGAGACGTAAACAAACCTCCACTGGTTGTCAAGTGGTGGTGGTGGTGATGATGGGACAAACCCAAACCCAAACACACATAGATACACATATATATAAACACAAATGTTTGCACACACACACACGCACGCACACACACGCACGCACACACACACACACACACACACACACACATATATATATATGTATACATATATAGAAATATGTGTGTATGTATATATGTATGTATACATGTGTGTATGTATGTATGTATGTATATATATATATATATATACACTTACATATATACATATATATATTTGTCTGTATATATGTGTATATATATATATATATATATATATATATATATACATATATATGTGTATATTTATTTACAAACACAGAAACACACACACACACACACACACACACACACACACACACACATATATATATATATATATATATATATAATCACATATATATATTTATATGTATGTTGGTACATACATATGTATATATGTATATACGACAGATTCCTTTCAGTTCCTATCAACCAAACCAATTCAGATGCTGAAGGCATGGGATATGTTGGCCCAAGGATATATAATAAACGATTTTCTCAAGATGGCTCACAGTGGAGTTGAACCTGAAATTATATGGTTGGGCAGTAAGCTTCTTTACCACACAGTCATGCTTTAAATTTTGACTGTATCTGGAAAACATGTATTTTCATATAACCTTTCTTCAACATTATTACTCTCTTTTACTCTTTTACTTGTTTCAGTCATTTGACTGCGGCCATGCTGGAGCACCGCCTTTAGTCGAGCAAATCGACCCCAGAGCTTATTCTTTGTAAGCCCAGTACTTATTCTATCAGTCTCTTTTGCCGAACCGCTAAGTGACGGGGACGTAAACACACCAGCATCGGTTGTCAAGCAATGCTAGGGGGACAAACACAGACACACACATACATATATACGACAGGCTTCTTTCAGTTTCCGTCTACCAAATCCACTCACAAGGCATTGGTCGGCCCGAGGCTATAGTAGAAGACACTTGCCGAAGGTGCCACGCAGGGGGACTGAACCCGGAACCATGTGGTTGGTAAGAAAGCTACTTACCACACAGCCACTCCTGCGCCTATTATGTTGGTTTCTGGTATTACTGCAATCAAGCCCCAGAGTGGGTTGTTTTATTTTCTTTTATGCTTACCTCACAGGTCTGCAAGGTAGGGCAGTGGTACTTCTAGCTGTCACAGGTCCTCGAAGACCAGTGAGCGAGACACCATTAATGTTCCATCTAAACTATTGCAAGTCAACACCTGAAGGTAAGACATGAGCGCGGAAGTAATTCCAGACATATTGGAGAGGAAGGTATGAGATAAATGGTTCATGTAGGCTTCAGGGTTTTGGGGGCAAAAACCATGTGTGATAATAGGAGAAAAGATGCAACATCCGTTCTACATTCTTCCATCGATTTTCAAACATTTTTACAGTCAGGCATTTTCTCTCCAACCCTATCTTCCTTTTAAGGTGAAAGGTGAAATAATTCACCAAGTTACGGCCGGGGATGAAAGTGCCTGACTTTAATCCTTTCAGCCTTGTCTTCCAAATCACCTCTCTTGCAATTTCTACTACAATGAGAAAACAATTCTTACCTTCTTTCGAAAGGAAATCAGGTGGGTCAATTTTTACTATAGATTCGAGTACTTGACAACAGTTGTTCGGCATAAACCCACACATCTGACACCTCCGAACACTGAACAATAGCATGCGGGACGGTTTCCCTATCCCGCTCACATATTGAACAGGTTGAAGGGCTGCTGCCTCCATGCCTTGCGAGCTTATCCTGAACAGGTAAGGCTCCTCAGTAACACTGCCATGCTAGAAACTTCTGAAAGTTGTCCAGGGTCTTCGGCCCGAATGTACGTCGGAACAGACTGGCCAGCTGATTATCGTCGAGACCTAGGGTCTCTCCCAAGGTATCGTCATATCTCACCTCTACAAGCTCCCAAATGCAGACACCTTTTAAAGAGTGGCAGAAAAACGTTTATCATAAGTTAGACGTATGATTCTCAACCATTTTTTGCCTATGAACCCCTTCGATTTCTATTTTCCTCTACTGGATTTCTATAGCCATTTGATGTATATAAAAAGATCTTACTGTATTTTTATAATTAGACGTTACTGGGAAGTGTATTTCGAAAAAGATAAATATTTTGTGTGTTGTAGAAGTATAAGCAGTTTATTTACTCTTTTACTTGTTTCAGTCATTTGACTTCGGCCATGCTGGAGCACCACCTTTAGTCGAGCAAATCGACCCCAGTCATTTGTTCCCCCAACGTTGCTTAACAACCGATGCTGGTGTGTTTACAGCCCCGTAATTTAGCTATTCGGCAAAAGTGACCAATAGAATAAGTACTAGGCTTACAAAGAATAAGTCCTGGGGTCAATTTATTCAACTAAAAAGGTGGTACTCCAGCATGGCCACAGCTAAATGACTGAAACAAGTAAAAGAGTAAAAGAGTACACTCACAGCTACTACTACTACTACTACTATTACTGCTACTGCTGCTGCTGCTGTTACTGCTGCTGCTGCCATCGCAACCACCACCAAAACCACCACCACCACCACTACTACAACTACTACTACTACTACTACTACTACTACTGCTGCTGCTACCACCACCACCACCACCACCACCACTACTACTACTACTACTAATAATAATAATAATAATAATAATAATAATAATTAATTCTTTTTATTGGCCACAAGGGCTGACACACATGATTAGAAAACATAAAGGGACAAAACAGGACGAAAGGTTACAAAGGGTTTTGTCCGTTTGTGAAAAAATCGTGTAAAAACAGTTTAACAATCAAATAATATAACAACGAAAAACTCCCAATAGGGGGAGGCGTTTCGAAAGGTTCCTGGTGGAAAAACCCATAAAAGCCAACGGGATCCTGGTCAAAAGGTGGGTAGAGAGCCCCTTTCTCCTTTTATAATACCTTTTTCAATTACAGGCGAAACCTGAGAATTGGTCCATTTATACTGGCCATTCTTGCACAATTCACCCACCTTTCAGAATACTTGCTATCGGACAGCACTCTCCTCTCTAACCTCATCTTCCTTTTCAAGTGAAACTTGAAAAAGTTGATGAGGCCTTGACCATAGAGGAAAGTGTCTGACTTTAGCCCTTTCAAACAGGTCTACCATACAACCTCTTTCGCCACAGCCACTAGGCACATGAAAACGGCCTTGCCCTCCTTGTTAAAGGAGGTCGGCGGGGCAATCTTCACTATGGATTCAGCTGATAGCCGGATCCGTCCTATACGCGACATAAACCCATAGTTCGACATAAACCCATAGTTCAGCAATACTCAGGCACTGGACGAGTGCGTGCAGAACGGTTTCGTCGTCCTGGCAACACCTCGGGCAGGCTCGGCTGACGGCACTTCCGTGCCGGTAGAGTTTATCCTGAACAGGCAGAGCCTCTCGGTAGCACTGCCAGGCGAGCGAATTCTGGAAATTATCCATTGGCCCCGGCCCGAAAGTCCTTCCGAACAGACCGCTCAGTTCATTATCATCAACGCCTAGAGTTTCCCCGAGAACGTCGTCGCATTTTTCCTCCACTATCCCTCTATAGAACGCTAGAGTGGAACTAAAACCGATCGCATTGCCCGCTTGGCGGAGGGCGGAGAGAGCTTGACGGCACTATAACAATAATGATGATAGGCGCAGGCGTGGCTGTGTGGTAAGTAGATTTCTTCCCAACCACATTGTTCCGGGTTCAGGCCCACTGCGTGGCATCTTGGGCAAGTGTCTTCTACTATAGCCTCGGGCCGACCAAAGCCTTGTGAGTGGATTTGGTAGACGGAAACTGAAAGAAGCCCGTCGTATATATGTATATATATATATATGTGTGCGTGTATGTTTGTGTGTCTGTATGTAACCCCCTAGCATTGCTTGACAACCGATGCTGGAGTGTTTACGTCCCCGTTACTTAGCGGTTCGGCAAAAGTGACCGATAGAATAAGTACTGGGCTTACAAAAGAATAAGTCCCGGGGTCGAGTTGCACGATTAAAGGCGGTGCTCCAGCATGGCCGCAGTCAAATGACTGAAACAAGTAAAAGAGTATAATAATAATACTGCTGTTGCTAATACTACTGTTGCAGCATCAGATTCTGTTTCTCTGAATTCGCTACCATCGAAGAATCTTTACACCAGAACGTCTAATGCACCCCACCCCACCCACATTTCCTTTTTTCATCATTCTATCAAACTCTCTCCATCCCTCTTTCTCTCTTTCTCTTTCTCTCTCTCTCTCTCTCTCTCTCTCTCTCTCTCTCTCTCTCTCTCTCTCTCTCTCTTTCCCCTTGTCTCTGTGTGTCTTTCTCTTTCTCTCTCTGACCTTCTTAATCCAGCGCTAAACATATACCCGCAAAATCTAACACCCCCCCTCTGGAATGTCATCCCTGACTTTTCATTATAGGTCCCGACTGAATTCTAGTTGTTGTTACATTATGTACATTATTTACATTATTTACATTATTTACAATATGTATATTATTTACATTATTTACATTATTTACATTATTTACATTATTTACATTATGTACATTAGTTACATTATGTACATTATTTACATTATTTACATTATGTACATTATTTACATTATTTACATTATGTACATTATTTACATTATTTACAATATGTATATTATTTACATTATTTACATTATTTACAGTATTTACATTATTTACAGTATTTACATTATGTACATTATTTACATTATGTACATTATTTACAGTATTTTCATTATATACATTATTTACATTATTTACATTATGTACATTATGTACATTATTTACATTATGTACATTATTTACATTATTTTCATTATATACATTATTTACATTATTTACATTATTTACATTATGTACATTATTTACATTATTTACATTATGTACATTATTTACATTATTTACATTATGTACATTATTTACATTATGTACATTAGTTACATTATGTACATTATTTACATTATTTACATTATGTACATTATGTACATCATTTACATTATGTACATTATTTACATTATTTACATTATTTACATTATGTACATTATTTACATTATGTACATTATGTACATTATTTACATTATTTACATTATGTACATTATTTACATTATTTACATTATGTACATTATGTACATTATTTACATTATTTACATTATTTACATTATGTACATTAGGTACATTATTTACATTATTTACATTATTTACATCATGTACATTATTTACATTATGTACATTATTTACATCATGTACATTATTTACATTATTTACATTATTTACATTATGTACATTATGTACATTATTTACATTATGTACATTATGTACATTATTTACATTACGTACATTATGTACATTATTTACATTATTTACATTATTTACATTATATACATTATTTACATTATTTACATTATGTACATTATGTACATTACTTACATTATTTACATTATTTACATTATTTACATTATTTACATTATTTACATCATGTACATTATTTACATTATGTACATTATTTACATTACGTACATTATGTACATTATTTACATTATTTACATTATTTACATTATATACATTATTTACATTATTTACATTATGTACATTATGTACATTACTTACATTATTTACATTATTTACATTATTTACATTATGTACATTATTTACATTATTTACATTATTTACATTATTTACATTATTTACATCATGTACATTATTTACATTATGTACATTATGTACATTATTTACATTATGTACATTATTTACATTATTTACATTATTTACATTATTTACATTATTTACATTATGTACATTATTTACATTATGTACATTATTTACATTATTTACATTATGTACATTATTTACATTATTTACATTATGTACATTATGTATATTATTTACATTATTTACATTATTTACATTATGTACATTATTTACATTATTTACATTATTTACATTATGTACATTATTTACATTATTTACATTATGTACATTATTTACATTATTTACTTTATGTACATTATTTACATTATTTACATTATTTACATTATGTACATTATTTACATTATTTACATTATTACATTACTTACATTATTTACATTATTTACATTATTTACATTATTTACATTATGTACATTATTTACATTATTTACATTATTTACGTTATGTACATTACTTACATTATTTACATTATTTACATTATGTACATTATTTACATTATTTACATTATTTACATTATTTACACCATGTACCTTATTTACATTATGTACATTATGTACATTATTTACATTATGTACATTATTTACATTATTTACATTATTTACATTATTTACATTATTTACATTATGTACATTATTTACATTATTTACATTATGTACATTATTTACATTATTTACATTATGTACATTATTTACATTATTTACATTATTTACATTATGTACATTATTTACATTATTTACATTATGTACATTATTTACATTATTTACATTATTTACATTATGTACATTATTTACATTATTTACATTATTTACATTATTTACATTATGTACATTATTTACATTGTTTACATTATTTACATTATGTACATTATTTACATTATTTACATTATGTACATTATTTACTTTATTTACATTAGTTACATTATGTACATTATTTACATTATTTACATTATGTACATTATTTACATTATTTACATTATTTACATTATGTACATTATGTACATTATTTACATTATTTACATTATTTACATTATGTACATTATTTACATTATTTACATTATTTACATTATGTACATTATTTACATTATTTACATTATGTACATTATTTACATTATTTACATTATTTACATTATGTACATTATTTACATCATTTACATTCGACGGTTATTTGTCCTCATCTTGTTTGTTGTTAACACAACATTTCGGCTGATATACCCTCCAGCCTTCATCAGGTGTCGTCATTGTTGTTGTTTGTTTGTTGTTGTTGTTGTTGTTGTTGTTGTTGTTTGTTTTGTTGTTGTTGTTGTTGTTGTTGTTTTTCAGGTCACTGCCTGGAATCAAACTCGGAATTTTGGGGTTAGTAGCCTGCGCTCTTAACCACTCCGCGATATTCCAAGTTCTATTCCAGGCAGAGACCTGAATATTAATAATAATAATAATAATAATAATAATTAATGATAATAATGATATCGAAAAATACCTTAGGAATGAGAACCCAGGTCTGAAATTTTCCAAAGACACCTGATGAAGGCTGGAGGGTATATCAGCCGAAACGTTGTGTTAACAACAAACAAGATGAGGACAAATATCTGTCAATTGTATATAATGTAAATAATGTACATAATTCATCATCTCTTAAATATAGAACTATCTAGTTGTTGTTGTTACTGTTTATAATGATGATGATGTTTTTGTTGTCCTTCTTTGTCATCTTCTTTTTCCTCCATTTCCTCCTCTTCCTTTTTCTTTGATTAATCAATAAGACAATGTTTTCTTGGTTTACCTCTACCACTAATTAACAAGTCTTTGATTTACCTTCTCCACAATTACTTTCCACCCTCACCACCACCAATTAACGAATCTTTGATCCACCCCCACCTCAGCTACAAACCATCAATTACCAAGTCTTTGATTTACCTTCATCTCAGTTACCTAGCAACACCATCATCACTAATTGCTAAGTCTTTGGTATGCCTCCACCATTACTATTGGGTTGTCCGGAAAGTTCATGCCGATTTTTAAAGGAAAGAAAAAGCTCAATAAATACTTGCCATTACATTTTTAATCAACCAAATATGAACCATTTTGTTGCACAATGTGTCTCCATCTTTCCTTTAATTTGAAAATACCCTCTTCCCAGAATTGAGATGGTTTCATGGCAAAGAATTCATCAAGGTATCTTTTTATGTCATCCAAGGAATTGAAATTTTTACCATTTAGACTATTCTGCAGAGACTTGAATAAGTGGAAATCCGAAGGGGCAATATCTTGTGAATATGGAGGGTGGGGTAACACATCCCAGCCGAGCTGCAGCAATTTTTGTTTGGTTCTTAAAGCATCAAGTGCCGAAAATGAACTTTCTTCTCTTCCATTTTAAAGGGTTACAGAATTAACACAGGTTATAGGAACATAAACCTTCTTCCACGAAACGATAGCTTAAACTAAATGGAGGTGTAGTCAAACCCTATTTTATGGACTTAACCATGTTCTAAAATAAGTCGAAAGGTAAGCTACTATAAATCGGCATGAACTTTCCAGACCACCAAATACATTGCACCCCCTCCCTATAGCCCTGACTGAGAGGGAGTGAGAGAAAGTAATAGCAATGAGAGAAAGGAAGGGGTGATAGATGAATAAGGAAGGAAGGAGTGAAAAAAAATCAGCATTTCAACTCTGTGCGAGTATATGTGTGTAGATGTGTGATGTGCACAAGGGAAGTATGTGAATGTTTGTATGTGTGATTATTATGTACCTTATTTTGTACCTTTATAAATAAAATACTATAATTAGTTGCCATTATTGATGGCACGTTGTCAGCTAATACCAAACAGTGATTCACTGTTAGGTGAATAATTGTTTATCAATTAGTATAATGGCTTTCTTTTGGACTATCCATAACATGGGAGTAGTTTTTCATTAGGGATCTTACTTGTTCCTTGTAGGGAGTCAGTGTCTGATTAGTGCTGAAGTCTTTTTTTAACCTCTGAAGAGATAGCTTTGGAACATAATAAACTAACATCAATGTTGTGTTTTGGGGGATTACCAGGAAAAGTGATCTGGGATTAGCTGGTAAGAAAATCTCTATAAGATGAGCACAAAGAGTGCAAAACCATACAGTTTGGTGGTCTCGTCACTGGAAAATGGTAGGGGTTCACTCCCCTGCTTGCAATATATACTGGGTGCAGATTGCATCAAATAACCAGCAGGAGGAAGTATCCTCCTGGGGTTAAATTGGTAGTAATTTTGGTTGCTATGGAACAGCCATGTTGAAGTGGCAATAAACATAACTTCATCTGAGATTGTAAGAATTTTTAGTGACTTTATGAGGTTTAACTTTTTAACTTCATATTATCCAAGTGTTCTAACTTTGTATTGTCCAAGATTTATGAGTTAGAGGTTTGTGCCTTGTGTTAAAAAAAAAATTATTGTATTTTTCTGCTGGTGAAACAGACAATATGCTTGTGATTCCATGGTGAGAATATTTTGAGAACTCTAACCACTAAGATAGTGAAAGCTTGACATAAGACTTTAAGGTCTTCATGTGGAGATGATGTTGTTGAATGGATTGTCAAGTAAGTTTTGAAGACTATGATATCATCTTCATAGGAAGAACCGGTGTTATAACAGCTTAGCATGAAGCTTTTCAGTCTGCCTGTAGATGATGTTGATGAGCTGAATGTCAAGTTAAGACTAACCCTTTATCATCCAGACGACTCAGTCAAATGTAATGCTTATTTATCTATGTCGTTTTTAATTAATCATGCATTATCTCAATGCTTTGAGATTTCAATGATGTGATTGCTTAGTTTTTAGAATGACATTGTTAAGTATGTGTAAGTGACAGGATTTGCCCAGTTTGAGTATAAAAAAGGTAGAATAGTTTGACCATATATGGCTGGCTTAAATGCTAAAGCCTGTGATAGCATCTTCATTGAAAGGATCATTGTTATAGCCGACAATACACGTATGTCCTCTATATATATAAAGCTGAAGTTGTCTGTGTATGGCAGGTTTGGTAGCCTTCAACTAACACTATCTCCTCCGAGACCCTGTATTCAGTGTATGATAGAAGAAGGCTTGCTCTTCCTTCCGTAGAAGAAAAAATTCAAATCGGACCATGTTAACACCAAAAATTATTTACATCAAAAAGGTGCTTATTTTCTATGAAAATCCCTATTTTTTACGATTTTTTTACTGCTGTGTCGCCATTTTTCGGTGTATTTTAACCAGAAAAATGTTCACTTAAAGAGAATAACAAGCTACATAATGCAGAATTTTTACTTTTCAAAAATTCCAATTCTAAAGGGTCGAAACAAACCCGAGCAATGCCAGGCGATACTGCTAGTTCATATATAGAAATGAAAATGTAGGACACATAATTGAACCTTGTGGAACACATCATCATCATCATCATTGTTCGACCGTGGTCGAGACAATGGAATTTACTATGTTACGCCAGACTTCACGGTCCATCATAGCATTACGGAGGTCCTGTTGCTGGATGCCTGTATCCCTGGAGATTACATCAGGGTAGGAGAGTGTGCGCCCTCTGGTATTGCGAGTAGATGGCTTCCGGAGGAGAAGAGTAGAAATTACTTCTTTTTCAGCTCTACAACAATGTCCAGCAAACTGGACTCTCCTACCTTTCACAAGAGATGACACAGGTGGTAGTTTCCCATATATTTGCATTTTGGTTGGATGGCGCTTCCACGAGAGATTTTGAGCTCTCATAAGGAGGCGAGTGTAGATTCCATCCAACCGCCTCTCAAGCTTCTTTGATAACGTCCAGGTTTCTGAGCCATGTAGTAGAATTGGTTCGACTGTAGCTTTGAAGATTTCAAGTTTGAAATCTCTACTTAGATTTGATGACCAGATCTTATGCATATCAGTACAGGCTTGTAGAACACAAGAATTGGGTTTGTACATCAAAGAGAGAGAGAGCATTCTGTGATAGTACTTTCTGATAGGAAGCTTCACCCTCTTTAACAATTCCTCAATTCCTTGTAATTCAGTGTGTATCATCAACCATTCGCTTTCCATGTTTCCAACAGCCATATTTCTATGAAATCCAGTCTAACATTAAAACTGGAGTGGCTGTGTGGTAAGTAGCTTGTTTACCAACCGCATGGTTCCGGGTTCAGTCCCACTGCGTGGCACCTTGGGCAAGTGTCTTCTACTATAGCCTCAGGCCGACCAAAGCATTGTGAGTGGATTTGGTAGACGGAAACTGAAAGAAGCCCGTCGTATATATGTATATATGTATATATGTGCGTGTGTGTGTGTTTGTGTGTCTGTGTTTGTCCCCCTAGCATTGCTTGACAACCGATGCTGGTGTGTTTATGTCCCCGTAACTTAGCGGTTCGGCAAAAGAGACCGATAGAATAAGTACTGGGCTTACAAAAGAATAAGTTCCGGGGTCGATTTGCTCGATTAAAGGCGATGCTCCAGCATGGCCGCAGTCAAATGACTGAAACAAGTAAAAGAGTAAAGAGTAAAGAGTAACATATTGCGTTATTCTAGTTTCCTTGTCATAACATTCATTAAGCCACAGATTTAGGATGTAATTGTGCTAATTGTACCCATCCCAACACATTAATAATACTTAATTAGGCTGACATCATATCGACAATTTGGATTCCAGTGCAATTACTGTCACACCTCGCATTCCAGCTCTGTTTCCAATTTATTTTGCTCTCCTTCTCTCTCTCACTCTCCCTCTCTCTCTCACACATACACACTCACACACACTACCTCTCTATCTCTTTCGCTATCTATCTATCTACCTATCTACCTATCTATCTATCCATATCTATCTATCTATCTATCTATCTATTTATCTATCTATCTATCAATCTATCTGTCTGTCTATCTATCTATCTGTCTGTCTATCTATCTGTCTGTCTGTCTGTCTATCTGTCTATCTATCTGTCTGTCTGTCTATCTATCTGTCTGTCTGTCTGTCTATCTGTCTATCTATCTATCTATCTATCTGGGTAAACCTCACCTGTCCTCCCCTTTACACTTCATATTGACATTTCTGTGATAACGATCCCTATTGATCAATTTTTTTTTTTTCCTCTCCCCCTTTTTTTTAACCCCCCTTTTTTTTGTCCTCTTTCTCTCCTTTTACGATCCCTTTTGATCGAAACTCCCCCTTCCTTTTTTTTTTTTTTTTTTTAAACTTTAAAGAAAAGCTCTACCTTGTAATTGTTCTATCTGTGTGCAGCCCTGTGTGGCTAATAAAGAAACATATCTATCTATCTGTCTGTCTGTCTGTCTATCTATCTATCTATCTATCTATCTATCTGTCTGTCTGTCTGTCTGTCTGTCTGTCTATCTATCTATCTGTCTGTCTGTCTGTCTGTCTGTCTGTCTGTCTGTCTGTCTGTTCTGTCTGTCTATCTGTCTGTCTGTCTGTCTGTCTGTCTATCTGTCTATCTATCTCTCTATATATATATATCTACCTGTTCATCTATCTCTGTCTTTCTCTCTCTCATTCTTAATTTCGCATAGCTTTCTTTTTCTTTCACTCATATAATTTCTCCCACTTCCCTCCCCCTGTCTCTCTCTCTCTCTTTCTCTCTCTCACACACACATACACTCACTCACTCACTCACTCACACACTCACTCACTCTATCTTTCTTTTATTTTAGATACCCCTGCGCCATCTGCTACAGAGAACTCTCCGCTGAAGATACAACCAAGGATCAATCATAAGATTAAAGGCCCCGTTCTTTCTAATTTGAGCCCAAGACCAGCATTTTTGTAGGGAGAAGGGTTTAACTGATTACATCATTCCCCAATGTACAACTGGTATTTGTTTTATCGATCCTGCAAGGATGAAGGGCAAAGTCAAGCTCTGCAGAATCTGAACTCAGAACCTAAAACTCAAAAGAACTGCTATCAATTCTGCCAGCTGACTACGTTTATGATTGATAACAGTAATAATAATAATAATAGTAACACCAACAACAACAACAACAACAACAGCAACAACAGTGGAGGCGCAATGGCCCAGTGGTTAGGGCAGCGGACTCGCAGTTGTAAGAACGCAGTTTCGATTCCTAGACCGGGCATTGTGAGTATTCATTGAGCAAAAACACCTAAGCTGCACAAGGCTCTGGTGGGGAGGAGTGGTGAACCCTGCTGTACTCTTTCCCCACAACTTTCTCTCACTCTTTCTTCCTACTTCTACCACAAAGCAGAGGAACCATGGTGTAACCGACTACGATGTGGTAAAACTTTCAGACCCTAGTCTAGATTGCGAATACTCTGTACCCCAGGATGATTCAGCTCTCCACTCGTTAAAAGCCACCATTTACGGAATGAGGAAAACAACATAGCTTTCGCACCCGTGCAACCACCCGTCTATCGCATGTGGTGGGTGAATCTTCAAGTTGCCACACGCATTCTTAGTAGCTTAGAGTAGGCTCGAATTAGAGATTATTCTTTGTGACTAATGGCGTGAGTCCTGATTGGAAGAAGAAGAAGAAGATGACAGCAACAACATCAATGATGATGATGATGATGATGGTTACTATGATTGGCACAAGGTCATAAGTTTGTGAAAGAGAGAGGAATGGTGTAAGTGGTTTTGTACTGAGTTGACTCTCATTATAAACTGTTACTTATTTCATTGATTAACCCAGATAAACAAAATGAAGCCAGATGCCATTAGATACATATTGTTGGAGCTTATTAAAAAATGTTATCTGATATCCAGGCTATCATTTCACATAAGCCTTGTGCTTCGTAGTTCCATTTCGGTGAGCTCAGTTATAGTTTGGCATATCCTCCAAGTGGCCAGTCTCATCTGCTAAAAACTATTCAATGAACATTATGGCAACCAACATGTGGATTATTAATGTCTATTCACTACAGGCTTTTTTCATCAATAATAATAATAATAATAATAATAATAATAATAATTATTATTATTATTATAATAATTATAAGAATAATAATAATAATAATAATAATAAGGCGGTTACAATACCAGTGATCGTAGGAGCACTAGGGATGATCAAGAAGGGAACCGAAAATTATATGAGAATGATCCCTGGCTTACCATCCCTGCAAGAAGTGCAAAAGATTGTCTTAACTGGTACATCACACGTATTGAGAAGAGCATTGTCGATGTGAGAACTGTTTTTTTTAAATGAACGAACTATTGAGTTTGGTTTAATGGCCTACCAATGTATACTATGAGTTTCTTTGCCCTAGGAGTCGGGAAGACACTCGGCAAGAAATGGAAGCAAATTTGAAAGAAGAAAAAAAAGTAATAATAATAATAATAATTATATTTTCTACTACAGGCACAAGGCCTGAAATTTTGTTGGGCAGGAGCTAGTCAATTATATTGACCCCAGTACTCAGCTGGTACTCATTTTATCAACCTCAGAAGGATGACAGACAGGATGGACTTTGGTAGCAGTTGAACTCAGAATGCAAAGAGCCAGACGAAATGCCATTAAGCATTTTGTCCAGTATGCTAACAACTCTGCCTGCTCACCATCTTAATAATAATAATAATAATAACAATAATAATAATAATAATAATAATAATAATAATAATAATAATAAAAAAATCGTATTAACTGAAATGGCTCATGTACTGAGAAGAGCACTATCGCTGTGAAAACAACATCCATCCATGAATTTATTTATTTATTAATTTTTAAATACATATTTTATCTGTGAATTTGCGTGTGTTATCTGGGAATGCATACAACGAGCTTCTCTGCCCTAGGTGTACGGAAAACACTCGGTGAGAAACGGAAGAAAATTTGAAGAAAGAAGGAAAAAACATAATAATAATAATAATAATAATAATAATAATGATGATGATGATGAATTACTTTGCATTATTTCATGTAATTTTGGAAAACGGGTTATGTTGTTAGCACAGCTCCCATGACTTTAGGAAACATTTTTCATGCTGAGAGTTGCTGAAGCATGGAAAAAACTGTCGGCATCAGTTGTTAGTTGTCGAAGCACTGCATCCTTCAAAACTTCCATGCTTTCTGAGATTCGCCAACACTACACTTGATTTTCTCCCCTCCATACACACGCAAGCATGTATCTGACTCATACACTGTTCACTTCCCAGACATTTATACATTACTGCATATACTTTATATGCACTTTTGACAAGTTGTGGTGCACCTGAACACTGTATATAATAATTTCATTATTATTATTATAATATTTGGTTCAGCTTTGATGTAGTAAACTTTTAGCAAGAGACAAATGAGACAAATATAATACTGCTGAATGTTTTGAAAACAAATAAAGAACACAAGAATAATATCAAAGATGAATGACAAATTCCATCAGTGTAAAATCTGCAATAAGGTCTTCTCCCGCAGTGCTAATTTAACCAGGCACATGCGTGTTCACACTGGGGAGAAACCTTATACCTGTAATATCTGCAACAAATCTTTTTCCCTCAACTGTACTTTGTATCGACACAAGCAAATGCACGCTGGTGAAAGACCCTATGAGTGTAAAGTATGTGGCAAGAGATTCTCGCAGACTAGTCACCTGTCGGAACATGTGTTGATTCACACAGGTGAAAAGTCGTATCAATGTGAAATCTGCGGTAAGACATTTTCTCGAAACAGCTACCTGTCGACACACAAATGGATGCACTCCGGCCAGAAACCGCACACCTGTAGAATTTGCGGTAAGACTTTCTCTCGTACCAGTCATTTGGCAAGCCACCAGAGCGTACACAGCGGGGAGAAACCATTCCACTGTGACGAGTGTGGGAAAAATTTCTCCCGCAACAGTCATCTAACGACACACCTGCAGATTCACACAGGTGAGAAACCTTTCCGCTGTGACATATGCGGCAAATCATTCTCACATAACAGTTATCTATCCGGCCACAAACGTATCCACACGGGGGAGAAACCTTATACCTGTGACACCTGCGGCAAATCGTTTTCTCGTAGTAGTCACCTGTCCAGACACAAGTGGACCCATACAGGCGAGAAGCCGTTTCGTTGTGAGACGTGTGGTAAAGCTTTCACTCAGAACAGCCACTTAACTAAACACAAATGGCTACATAGAGGAGATGAGGAATACCAATGCCAAATCTGTAATAAAACATTTGAAGAGAACAATCTCCTAGCCGCACATGTCTGGACACACACAGAAGGCTGATGTTTCATACTTTATATAAGATATCACTATATGTCATGAATGTTGCTATACTGATGGTGGTACCATCCTAAGATAACATGATACAATATTGTGTCTGAAACACTTATATATCTATATATATCTACATACATACATATATATATATATATATATATATATATTATTTTATAGAAGGAGCTTCTACAGGACTAGAACTGTTTCATTCAGATGAAATCTTCAGGAAGCTGGCTGTCAAAATAAGTTCTAGTATTTATGCATTTAGGCAGATTTAATGGAGTGGTGGTGGGGGACGTTTTTTGGGTAGGTTGGGTAGCTCCTGTAGAAGCTCCTTCTATAAAATAAATTACTTTACTCTGCTATGTATTGAGTACCTTATTTACTGTGGTTAACCCCAACTCAACCCGGGACCTACATATATATATATATACCGGAGTAAACACATAAATGTGAAACAAGGTGTAAAAAAGAGTACTCAAATACCAGTGGTAGAGTAATATGCTTTATTTAAAGCAGCAGAAAATTCAACAAGACCTGTTACTCTGAGTTTCATGTTGCCGTTCGTCAGACAGTTTTTGCTAGAATGTAAATTGTAAATTTTTCTAGCAAAAACTGTCCGACGAACGGCAACGTGAAATTCAGAGTAACAGGTTTTGTTGAATTTTCTGCTGCTTTAAATAAATATATATATATATATAATATATATATATATATATATATCATGAAGGTTGGCATCTAAAAGAAAGAGGTTTTATCAATATGAAATTGCTTTCTTCTAAAACTGAAATTTCTTTTAATAAATTTGCAGCTTTTGAACAGACACACAGTTTACATTTTGTAATATTTACATTAAAGCAGTGTCTACAAGTTTGCCCTATGCTACACATGGTTTTCATTTAAGATACATAAAGATACATATATGTATACAGATACATAAATACAAAAGTATATATATATATATATATAATATATATATATATATATATATATATATATATATATGTATGTATATATATATATATATATGTATATGTTATTTATTTATATAGACACATACATATATCTACAGATATATATATATATATGTTTATGTATGTGTATATATATATATATATTTATCATTTGTCATAATAGATCACTAGCCACTACACATTCTTTATATTCTCTCCTTGTTGCTTTCTGTGTTCCTTTCTGTGGAAGAGCATAGGTTCGAAACGTTAAAGACTTTTTCACTTCCCGAGCGTTATACTAATACATCTGTTTGTTGTCTACACCACCTGTCTCCCAATATATATATATATGTGTGTGTGTGTCTATATACGTATATATATATATATATATATATATAATATATATATATATACACACACAATATATATCATATATATATATTTATATAATCATCATTACCATCATCATCATCGTCATCCTCACCATCATCATCATCATCATCATCATCATCACCATCACCACCATCACCATCATCATCATCATCATCATCATCATCGTCGTCGTCGTCGTCGTCATCATCATCAGCTTCATTTAACATCCATTTTCCATTTGGATATAAATACTCGATACAAGTGATAATGTTTATTCATCTGTTTGAAGTTGAGATTTCACTCCAGTGCTACTCTGAACTTGACTATTATCATTACTTTCCTCAAGACAGTGTCTATACATATATATATATATATATACATATGTATGTATGTATGTATGTATGTATGTATGTATGTATGTATGTATGTATGTAAGTATGTATGTATGTATGTGTATATATATTTTACTGTTTTACTCTTTTACTTGTTTCAGTCATTTGACTGCAGCCATGCTGGAGCACCGCCTTTAATCAAGCAACTCGACCCCGGGACTTATTCTTTTGTAAGCCCAGTACTTATTCTATCGGTCTCTTTTGCCAAACCGCTAAGTGACGGCGACATAAACACACCAGCATCGTTTGTCAAGCAATGCTAGGGGGACAAATACAGACACACAAACACACACACATACACATATATATATAAATATATACGACGGGCTTCTTTCAGTTTCCGTCTACCAAATCCACTCACAATGCTTTGGTCGGCCCGAGGCTATAGTAGAAGACACTTGCCCAAGGTACCACACAGTGGGACTGAACCCGGAACCATGTGGTTGGTAAACAAGCTACTTACCACACAGCCACTCCTATATATATATATGTATGTATGTATGTATATATATATATATATATATATATATATATATATCAAGTTTATTATTGCCGGAAGCAAAAACATTTCAAATGAGAAATGAAATACTGTATGTCTTTATCATAGATTTTGTAGCAAGCTCACTTGCTTTCTGAGTTGAGAGAAATTCAAGTTTTGTCATTGGGAAATGCATAAACTTATCATCTTTATTCGCCCCGCCATAAACCTGAGATTTCCTGCCTAAAATATTTTGCAGACAATATGTACTTTACACATCACAAGTATATATGTATTACATACATATTTACACACTCACACATGCACACATACACACACATACACACACACACACACACACACATTGAGAGTGTAAGCAACTACCGTAAGATTGTGCATATGATGTACATATGTCATCATCATCATTGTTCGACCGTGGTCGAGACAATGGAATTTACCATGCTACGCCAGACTTCACGGTCCATCATGGCATTACGGAGGTCCTGTTGCTGGATGCCTGTATCCCTGGAGATTACATCAGGGTAGGAGAGTGTGCGCCCTCTGGTATTGCGAGTAGATGGCTTCCAGAGGAGAAGAGTAGAAATTACTTCTTTTTCAGCTCTACAACAATGTCCAGCAAACTGGACTCTCCTACCTTTCACAAGAGATGACACAGGTGGTAGTTTCCCATATATTTGCATTTTGGTTGGATGGCGCTTCCACGAGAGATTTTGAGCTCTCATAAGGAGGCGAGTGTACTTATATTGGTTAACTTATATGTACTTATATTGGTTAACTGCCAGTGTTTGACCCGAGCAAAAAATTTTTATAAAAATAGTGTCATAGGTGTAAAACATGCTGGCAAACGGAAGGGTGGGGGAGACGACTCAAAAAATTCACATTGGGTGTGTTCTGAGTCGTCTCATCACTTCCTCATTTGTCAGTGCAATTATTTTTTCTTCATATTCGTTTACTACACATTATTTTACACCTAGTACACTATTTTTTTTCAATTTTTGTGACAGGCGATGGGTGGTGTGCGGACTTGGATAATTCACACGATCCACTAACCTGACTTCAATACCCGACCAAAAAAAAAAAAAAGAAGTGCAATAGGTATAAAATAATGTGTACTAAACAAAACAAAAATGTGTGCTGGCGAACAAGGGTGGATGTGGACAGGACACAGACAATCCACACAATCAGACTAAACATTAACATCTCTTTACTCTTTACTCTTTTACTTGTTTCAGTCATTTGACTGCGGCCATGCTGGAGCACCGCCTTTAATCGAGCAACTCGACCCCGGGACTTATTCTTTGTAAGCCCAGTACTTATTCTATCGGTCTCTTTTTGCCAAACCGCTAGGTGATGGGGACGTAAACACACCAGCATCGGTTGTCAAGCAATGCTAGGGGAACAAACACAGACACACAAACACACACACACACACATATATATATATATACACATATATACGACAGGCTTCTTTCAGTTTCCGTCTACCAAATCCACTCACAAGGCATTGGTCGGCCCGGGGCTATAGCAGAAGACACTTGCCCAAGATGCCACGCAGTGGGACTGAACCCGGAACCATGTGGTTAGTTAGCAAGCTACTTACCACACAGCCACTCCTGCGCCTGGTCACAAAAATTGAAATGTTGTTTTACACCTATTACACTATTTTTTTTTTCATTTTTGTGACCAGGTGTTAACGTTGAGTTTTCGGATCCTGTAAGATTGCTCATGTGAATTTTCCGAGTCCTCTCCCCTCTGTCCTGTTCACCAGCGTGCATTTTTTTCTTATTTGTTTACTACATGTTGTTTTACACCTATTACACTATATTTTTTCCATTTTTTGCTCGGGTCAAACACTAGAGGTTAACCCTTATATCACACATACATACATATATATATACTTACATATACATATATATATATATATACATATATATGTGTGTGTGTGTGTGCGTATGTACATTGTTTTATGTTGAAAAAAATGCGGAAAGAGTATTAAATACATGTGATTCTCTACTCCTTCTAAAGTATTCATAATATGGTTTCTTTTTGACACTGAAGGTAAGAGCTTGTCTCCTGACTCAATTTTATGTGCCATGCAATATTTAGACAAAGGGTCTCACCTGAAGATCACAGTGACATGAGACATCACTCAACTCCAGTTGCAACAAATAAAACTATATACATATACATATATAAATATATATGTATATATATATATAATACAAATAAGAAATTGACATGTTTTCCTTTGTTAAGTTCTGTTAGCTCCTTTTGCATAATTATATTGGGTTGTCCAGAAAGTTTGTGCTGATTTTTAAAGGAAAGAAAAAGGTCAATAAATACTTGCCATTACATTTTTAATCAACCAAATATGAACCATTTTGTTGCACTGTGCGTCTCTATCTTTCCTTTAACTTGAAAATACTCTTTTCCCAGAATTGAGGAGGTTTCATGGCAAAGAATTCATCAAGGTATCTTTTTATGTCATCCAAGGAATTGAAATTTTTTACCATTAAGACTATTCTACAGAGAACTGAATAAGTGGAAATCCGAAGGAGCAATATCTGGTGAATATGGAGGGTAGGGCAACACATCCCAGCCAAGCTGCAGCAATTTTTGTCTGGTTCCCAAAGCATCAAGTGCTGAAAATGAACTTTCTTATCTTCCATTTTAAAGGGTTAGAGAATTAACACAGGTTGTAGGAACATAAACCTTCTTCCACGAAAAGATAGCTTAAACTGTGCTCTAAATGGAGGTGTAGTCAAATCCTATTTTATGGATTCAACCATATTCTAAAATAAGTCGAAAGGTAAACTATTATAAATCGGCAGGAACTTTCCAGACAACCTAATATAATACTCAGAAATATAGATATTTTTTATCTCTGAATTCTTTGCTGAAGTTATAATAATGTCACATCACCATTGCATTTGCAAAATATATTATTTCATGATATATCTGTGTGAGTTGTGCGTATATGTGTGTGTGTGTGTGTGTGTGTGTGTGTATATATATACTCCTACATTCATATATACCAGCATATAACAAATTTATTCCAACAATCTTACCTGTTTATTATATAACTATAGACAGAACATTTATTTCTTTTCCTTTTTCTTTTAGATTTCTCTTAGGTAATCTGTAATCTTAAATTTACATAAGTATTGATTTTCATCTGTTTTATTTTTCTCCTAAATATACCTTTCGAACTTATGGAGTGTGTGTGTGTGTGTGTGTGTGTGTGTATGTGTGTGTGTGTGCTTGCGTGCATGTGTGTGTGTGTGCATACATGTGTATGAGTGTGTGTATAATTTTCACACTGGGAAAAATATGGTGCCATGTATAATACATGTTTAACATGTAAATTTATGATGATTTCTCCTTCCACGAAATAACCAATTCAACTGACGATTCTCTACTGTTGATTCTCAAAATATTTCATATTTGCTATCTGTGATTTCCTACTCACACCAAAACATTAATAATTCAATATTATCAATGATAGTTGGTACTTTATTCTTTACCGACAGCGTGTGTTTAGGTGGACGCATGTATGTGCTTTTCGTATGGGCATGTCATAGTTTATTCTTACGAAACTGTTAGAAATGTGTCACTTGTTCTATGTACGTTTGTTTGTATGTGTGTGTGTGTGTGTAGGGATGACATGAATGGGGAGAGGAGTAATTGCCCCCCTCTCCTGGGTGCAGTTATGAAGCAACATCTAAATTTTCTCTGGACTATCATACCTATTTCTTTATTGCCCACAAGGGGCTAAACACAGAAGGGACAAACAAGGACAGACACATGTATTAAGTTGATTACATCGACCCCAGTGCGTAACTGGTACTTAATTTATCGACCCCGAAAGGATGAGAGGCAAAGTCCACCTCGGTGGAATTTGAACTCAGAACGTAGCGGCAGACGAAATGCCACTTAGCATTTCGCCCGGCGGACTAACGTTTCTGCCAGCTCGCCGCCTTATACCTGTTAATTGATGAGGGTCTGCCATTAGTGTCGTTGCTCTCTCAGGGCTCAGAACCTTTGTTATGCCACTCTGTTTGTGTGTGTGTGTGTGAACTGACTAGTCAATTCTTACTATGAGGACTTGGCCTGGCCAAATAGCAATGAGTTTTAATACAGGATCACAGGTCTCAATTCTACTGTATGACATCATCAGGCAAGTGTCTTATGTTGTAGCTTTAGGTCAACTCAAGCCTTGTGAATAAACAAAATTAGGGCGAGGGTGAGGGCTAGGGCTTAGTGTCAGGCTTAGAAACTATGTAGACAGCTACATAAAAACTGTGCAGAAGCCTATTGGATAGTCTATACCCATAATTCAATGATATGTGCCATGCTGGTTATGCATTGAGTGTACCCATGTCTCTGGAATACTCAGCCAGTGACATGCTAACTTAACAAGTAAATAATTCAGTTCATTAAGTAACTGGAAACTCAAAACGGAAGAACATCTATTTACTTAACCCTTTTGTTACCAAACCAGCTGAAACCAGATTTGGCTCTGTAGAACAAATGTCTTGTTTTCATAAGTTTTGAATTAAAATCTTCCACCAAACCTTAGTCACAACTTATGTTCCTAACACTAGCTTAATGATAACTAAGTTACTTTACTATATTCTTTGTTATATTTAAAGTAATTGAAAGAAACACAGAGTATCTCAACAGAATATGGTAACAAAAGGGTTAAAATATATAATAGAGAAACAATTCTTAACCCTTTCGTTACCAACCCGGCCAAAACTGGCTCTGGCTCTGTAGTACAAATGTCTTGGTTTCATAAGTTCTGAATTAAAATCTTCCACCAAACCTTAGTCACAATTTATGTTCCTAACACTAGCTGAATGATGACTAAGTTATTTTACTAAATTCTTTGTTATATTCAAAATAATTGAAAGAAACACAGAGTATCTCAACAGAATATGGTAACAAAAGGGTTAAAATATATAATAGAGAAACAATTCTTAACCCTTTCGTTACCAACCCGGCCAAAACTGGCTCTGGCTCTGTAGTACAAATGTCTTGGTTTCATAAGTTTTGAATTAAAATCTTCCACCAAATCTTAGTCACAACTTATGTTCCTAACACTAGCTGAATGATAACTAAGTTACTTTACTATATTCTTTGTTATATTCAAAATAATTGAAAGAAACACAGAGTATTTCAAAATAAATACAGTAACGAAAGGGTTAAAGAGCTGCAACTAAAGTCTGTCCCCTGTATGTATATATGTATGTCTATGAGGAAATATGTATTACTGTGTGTATATGTTTATGTGAGTTTTTCTCTGTGAGTGTGTGTGTATGCGTGTGGTGTATGTGTATGTGTATGTTTTTGTGTATGTGTGTGAGGGGGTGCATTTGTTTTGGTTTGTTTTCTGTTTGATTTTTGTTTTTGTTGTTGGTTGTTTTTTTTAAAATAAACTTCATTGTTGAAATATATGGAGCATTTTTGTTTCTTATTCATCATCCTCCTCCTCCTCATCATCATCATCGTTTAACATCCTTTCTCCAATATGGCATGGGTTGGATGGTTTGACATGGAACTGGCTTGCAGGAAACTGTCCAGACTCCAATTGTCTGTTCTGGCATGGTTGCTATGGTTGGATGCCCTTCCTAATGCCAACCACTTTACTGAGTGTACTGGGTGCTTTTACTTGGCAGTGTGGCATGGATGAATCTGCAGTGGTGTATGCGGGTGATTTGAAATAAAGACACCTACCTTCTCTTCGTCGACGCAGACCTCTTCAGCGGTAATGCACCCTTCCACGTGGCCCGACCCGAACGCTATAAATAGCAGCTGCTTTTCCCCTACCTTGACAAAGCACTCACACGTCCAGCTATGTTGGCTACCCTGATCAAAAAAGGACCAATGTTCCCCTGCCTGCACGCATGTCACTCCTGCCCTTTCCTCTTCCGGTCAGCCCCAAGTTCCGGTCAGCTCCCCAGCTGCTGACGTCATCCCACATCTGCAAAATATTGGCACTGACACCAGAAAGAACAGCGATCTTGCTTATCTTGACGTGTTTCATCAAGTACAGCAAATTGTCACATATCCAGTCTCATCATTTCCTCAGTGAAGGTCAGTATCCGAAGATCCTATCTCAGCATTCTGTCTTCCACATTCCTGGGTCTACCCCTTCCACAGAGCTCAGCATTTTCTTTACAGATGTGTGTATTTTTAAACTAACAGTATACACACAAATGACAAGTCAAACAGTAAAAACTGAGTCAACAATTTTAGACTGGCTCCTGTGCAGGTGGCACATAAAATGCACCATTTGAGCGTAGCTGTTGCCAGTACTGACTGACTGGCCCTCGTGCCAATGGAACGTAAAAGCACCCACTACACTCTCAGAGTGGTTGGCATTAGGAAGGGCATCCAGCTGTAGAAACTCTGCCAGATCAGATTGGA
Source organism: Octopus sinensis (assembly GCF_006345805.1). Lineage (NCBI taxonomy): Eukaryota > Metazoa > Mollusca > Cephalopoda > Octopoda > Octopodidae > Octopus > Octopus sinensis. Next base: position 1,169,104 of record NC_043000.1, read on the forward strand.
GTCTGGTGCAGCCATCTGGTTCGCCAAACCTCAGTCAAATCGTCCAACCCATGCTAGCATGGAAAGCGGACGTTAAACAATGATGAAGATGATGATGATGTATCTAACTCTTTGGCATTCAGATTACTCCACAAAATACATCATTATCATCATCATCATCGTTTAACGTCCGCTTTCCATGCTAGCATGGGTTGGACGGTTCGACTGGGGTCTGGCAAGCCAGAAGGCTGCACCAGGCCAGTCAGATCTGGCAGTGTTTCTACAGCTGGATGCCCTTCCTAACGCCAACCACTCCGAGAGTGTAGTGGGTGATTTTATGTGCCACCGACACAGGTGCCAGACGAGGCTGGCAGACAGCCATGCTCGGATGGTGTTTTTTATGTGCCACCGACACAGGTGCAAGACAAGGCTGGCAGACGGCCACGCTCGGATGGTGTTTTTTATGTGCCACCGACACAGGTGCCAGACGAGGCTAGCAGACGGCCATGCACGGATGGTGTTTTTTATGTGCCACCGACACAGGTGCCAGACGAGGCTGGCAGATGGCCACGCTCAGATGGTGTTTTTTATGTGCCACTGACACAGGTGCCAGACGAGGCTGGCAGATGGCCACGCTCAGATGGTGTTTTTTATGTGCCACCGACACAGGTGCCAGACGAGGCTGGCAGATGGCCACGCTCAGATGGTGTTTTTTATGTGCCACCGACACAGGTGCCAGACGAGGCTGGCAGACGGCCATGCTCGGATGGTTTTTTTATGTGCCACCGACACAGGTGCCAGACGAGGCTGGCAGACGGCCACGCTCGGATGGTGTTTTTTATGTGCCACCGACACAGGTGCCAGACGAGGCTGGCAGACGGCCACACTCGGATGGTGTTTTTTATGTGCCACCGACACAGGTGCCAGATGAGGCTGGCAGACGGACACGCTCGGATGGTGTTTTTTATGTGCCACCGACACAGGTGCCAGACGAGGCTGGCAGACGGCCACGCTCGGATGGTGTTTTTTATGTGCCACCGACACAGGTGCCAGACGAGGCTGGCAGACGGCCACGCTCGGATGGTGTTTTCTTATGTGTCAATGTTTATTTATTCACTTTGTTTCGAATTAATCCTGTATTGTCTTACAGCCGTGAGATTTCAATAATCTTACCATTTATTTTTAGGATCACATTGTAGGGTAGGTGTGACAAGCTGGATCTGGTCAGTTTGAGCATAAAACAAGAGAATGTTTGGGTCTGATATGGCCAAAGGCTTAAATCACTCCTAATCACCATCTTTTGGGGAATGAAGTAGTTTTTCATAGCTACTGAGGCCACAAAATTTTGAGTAGTGAATAGCGTGTGTATTTTTGTAGCAGTCAAGTATAGGCCAAATGATATTAAAATTAAGGATACTATTACCCTTCAAATACTACTTTCTTTCAAATGGCTTGATAATGATGTATTATTTCTTTTGGCCCAGTGGTTAGGGCAGCGGACTCGCGGTCGTAGGATCGCGGTTTCGATTCCCAGACTGGGCGTTGTGAGTGATTATTGAGCGAAAAAACCTAAAACCTCCACGAGGCTCCGGCAGGGATGGTGGTGATCCCTGCTGTACTCTTTCACCACAACTTTCTCTCACTCTTACTTCCTGTTTCTGTTGTACCTTTATTTCAAAGGACCGGCCTTGTCACTCTCTGTGTCATGCTGAATATCCCCGAGAACTACGTTAAGGGTACACGTGTCTGTGGAGTGCTCAGCCACTTACACGTTAATTTCACGAGCAGGCTGTTCCATTGATCGGATCAACCGGAACCCTCGTCGTCGTAATCGACGGAGTGCTTCCACTCCACTTTTGGCTATATGCCACAAGATGAGCCTGTGATTTAAGTACTGGGTCTTGAAGTTGCCCTCATGGATACCTATGCATTACATCAGGGGTGGGGAAACCACTGCTTACAGGTGCAATTGTAGTAAATTTTTCAATTATAAAATTTATACAATATTCGTATGCCCATCTGCAACATAGGTCACATTTCTACTACGACTTAAAATGGTTAGACTCGAACAGAAAATCGTCTGGCAATTGTCATTTGAATGGAAATTTTGTTTTCACTATAAAACACATATTGCTAGGTTTGTACCACCCCCCTTGAGACCCAACTACACAATAGCTGAAGAGGATAGGACACCTCACAAGTAATATAAACATCCTAAATTCAGTGGCAGTGTTGATGTTATGCATTGATTTAATGTGTTAAAAAAAGAAATATTGGAGTGGATTTGTTTGGCTAAAGCTCTTGAAGGTGGGGCCCCAGCATGGCCATAATCCAATGACTAAAATAAGTAAAAGACTTTATATTTATATCTCGAGGTCGAGCAAAACACTTCGGCAATTTATTCGGCGAGACATGTTAGTAAATAAGGGGAACAACTCTAATCAAGGGACATAACTATTCATAATCCTGCTCGCAAGATTCTTGTAAATGATTGTTCGATTGTTCAACGAGTTAATTTATTGTAAAATGCTACCCTAATTAATTCAAACAAAAAAATTCATTACTAAAAATAAAAAAAACTGCGGCGATCTTTCGTCTCTAGTAGACCTTTCCGTCGATTTCCGTAAATTTTTTTTTTTTTTTACATATGGGCTTGCGGGAACTTTTGAAGTAATATACATACATATACACAAACATACATGCATACATACATATACACATACACCGAGTAAAGAATTTCAGTTATCTCTTTCTTTCACACATTACTCTGTCTCTTCACACACACTAACAGAAGCACTTCACTTACACAACATACTCTCTGTCTCCCACACCCCATCAAACACACACACACACATGTACATCAATGCTTGCCATGCACGGTAACTTCAAAAGAACTTCCCTCGTCATACAATCACTTTCTCTTAGTCTCTTTCGCTCTCATTACTTCAAAAGTTCCCGCAAGCCCATATGTAAAAAAAAAAAATTTTTTTCGGAAATCGACGGAAACGTCTACTAGAGACGAAAGATTGCCAAAACTGCTTATATTTATCTACCAACACGTCACTAATTTTAGATAAAAAAAAACACAAAAAAAACGAATGAAATGTTTATATCATTTAGAAACTTCTAATGACGTGATTTCGTTTTTTGTTTTTACGCTTGAACTAGAAAAGAATTGGGTTTCGAATCCTTTGGGCAGAAATAGTTAATGGTTGCTCATGGGACTCGGATCCACGCAAAACGGTGAATCAGTAATGCTTGAATGAAACAATTGGCACAATATATTGGCATTTGTTCATGTTCCGGGACGTGAGTTGCCAGAAGCATTAATCCATCGGAAGTGGAGGCGCAATGGCCCAGTGGTTAGGGCAGCGGACTCGCGGTCATAGGATCGCGGTTTCGATTCCTAGACCGGGTGTTGTGAGTGTTTATTGAGCGAAAACACCTAAAGCTCCTCGAGGCTCCGGCAGGGATGGTGGTGATCCCTGCTGTACTCCTTCACCACAACTTTCTCTCACTCTTACTTCCTGTTTCTGTTGTACCTGTATTTCAAAGGGCCGGCCTTGTCACTCTCTGTGTCACGCTGAATATCCCCGAGAACTACGTTAAGGGTACACGTGTCTGTGGAGTGCTCAGCCACTTACACGTTAATTTCACGAGCAGGCTGTTCCGTTTATTGGATCAACCGGAACCCTCGTCGTCGGAACCGACGGAGTGCTTCCAATAATCCATCGGATATAATGCCTTGCCTTTTAAATTTTCGGGTTCGATAAATTGAAGTACCAGGCAAGTATGGATGAAAGTATAATCTATTTTACAACTCCTATCACCATTTTAGGAACGTCCGAAACTGGTGCGAGAAGCAACGGAAGGTATATTGAGAATGGAAACTTATTAACGAGTCGGCTAAATCACTGCCCCCTAGACTTTTTCATTGACTACATTCTGTATCCAGCGAACAGTGAAAGCATCAAAGACCGCGTTATCCAATAAATAGAAGAATATGATAAAGAAATCATATTCCATCGTCAGCAGGTCAAAATGAATGTCATTCGATAAAGGGTAAAGACCCCCTTCAGTCATGAGTGACCATGGGATTGCACCTAGAAAGTTACCCTCCTAGACACAAGTCCGGGCAAGGTTGTTTATGGAAGACCAGCAGTCGCCCATGCATACCAGCCTCCCCTCTCCATGCCACCAGTGTTATCCAAGGGAAAGACAAAGGTCGATACAGCTTGGCACCAGTGACGTCGCAACTCATTTCTACAGCTGAGTGAACTGGAGCAACGTGAAATAAAGTGCCTTGCTCAAGAACACAACACGCAGCCCGGTCCGGGATTCGAGCTCACAACCTCACGATCGTAAGCTCGGCGCTCTAACCACTGAGCCACGCGATAAAGAAATCATATTCCATCGTCAGCAGGTCAAAATGAATGTCATTCGATAAGGTGGGGTGTATAACTGTTAAGAGGCATGGGAGATAACTGCTAACTCTTCTCTATACTTCATTACTTCCCTTGAACTAATAATCGTTTGACGATCAGCATGAGATCTGCATTTCGTTTTTGGATTTGGTTTGCAAGATTCTTTATATGAGTTCGTGTGTTGAAGCATATTCTGTTGTGTCTGGAGAGAGTCATTTTCTTCTTTTTGTGTTTTACAATGTAAGACACTCACCGGTAAAATTTCCACTTATTTCTTATTTTATTTCCCTAAAATTTTCGTTGCGTCTTGCAACCTTTTGCAATAGTCTTGACTCTATTGAAAAGACTATTCGGAAGCTCTTGACTCTATTGAAAATACCATTAAAAAGGTTGCAAGACGCAACGAAAATTTTAGGAAAATAAAAATAAGAAATAAGTGGAAATTTTACCGGTGAGTGTCTTACATTATAAGGCATGAAAAAAAAAAAGAAAAAAGAAAATTACTCTCCCCAGACACAACAGAATAAGACCTGCAGTTTTGAGGAAAAGGGCTGAATCGATGATACCATCGAACTCAATTTTTGATCAATGCTCTATTTCAGGAGCCAGCGAACCGGGGCAAATTACCCCAAGTGGAGTAAAAATGGAAATCTTGGGAGTAATGAGGACTTATTAGACATAAGTAAAATTATATATATATATACTAGCAGTATCGCCCGGCGTTGCTCGGATTTGTAAGGGAAATAACTATATAAGCATTTTTAGTGAGTTATAGCAAAAAAATGCATTAAAAATGGAATAAAAAATGATGGTAATTTTGGTGTCTTCAAGCCATGAAGTCGTTGTTCTAAAAGAACGCTGGTCTCCTTGACAATGCTTTACGACGTTGATTTCCTTACACTCCCTTCCCCACAGCTTCACGAGGGAGGGAAGAAGAGGGAGAAGCAAACAGGTGCAGGTGTGACCATGGACGCCAACTCCGCCGCCATCGACACACGAAAAATTATGCATTAAAATGAAATAAAAAATGATGTTAAATTATTTTTAAAATCGTAGACTCATCGTAGACGCGCGCTAATAGCCAGACGGGCTTGATATGAATCACGACTATAAGATACCCAAATTTGGTTAAACTGCACCGCAAAATGTGGGAGTAGTTAGGAATCTAAATCGAAGGGGACAGACACTCACACAACTACAGTTTTATATATATACTAGCAGTATCGCCCGGCGTTGCTCGGGTTTGTAAGGGAAATAACTATATAAGCATTTTTAGAGAGTTACTTCCCTTATAAATTCGGGCTTTCTTAGCCATTTTTGTTTTGGTGTCTTCAAGCCTGAAGTCGTTGTTCTAAAAGAACGCTGGTTTCCTTCACAACGCATTACGACGTTGATTTCTTTACACTCCCTTCCCCACAGCTTCACGAGGGAGGGAAGGGGGAGAAGCAAACAGGTGCAGCTGTGGGCGTGGACGCCAACTCCGCCGCCATCGACACACGATGCATTTTATGCATTAAAATGGAATAAAAAATGATGTTAAATTATTTTTAAAATCGTAGACTCATCGTTGACGCGCGCTAATAGTCAGACGGGCTCGATATGAATCACGACTATAAGATACCCGAATTTGGTTAAACTGCACCGCAAAATGTGGGAGGAGTTAGGAATCTAAATCGAAGGGGACAGACACTCACACAACTAGAGTTTTATATATGTAGATATACGATCATCTTTCTCTTCCTGCAAGGACATTCAAAGGATTGGACGTTTTTTTTTCTCTCTCTCTTCTATCTTTTCTTTTTTCAGTGAAAATATTTCTCCCAGCATTCACTATAATCCTCTCCTTCTGGTCCCACGACCCTTCTTGCTTATTTTCATTCGGTTGCCCTATAGGTCTCCACTCTCTCTCTCTTTTACTCTTTTACTTGTTTCAGTCATTTGACTGCGGCCATGCTGGAGCACCACCTTTAGTCGAGCAAATCGACCCCGGGACTTATTCTTTGTAAGCCTAGTACTTATTCTATCGGTCTCTTTTTGCCGAACCGCTAAGTGACAGGGACATAAACACACAAGCAATGCTAGGAGGACAAACACACATACACAAACACTCACACACATACACACATATATATATATATATATATATATACGACAGGCTTCTTTCAGTTTCCGTCTACCAAATCCACTCACAAGGCATTGGTCGGCCCGAGGCTATAGCAGAAGACACTTGCCCAAGATGCCACGCAGTGGGACTGAACCCGGAACCATGTGGTTGGTTAGCAAGCTACTTACCACACAGCCACTCCTGCGCCTGTTTTTGTTCTCAACTTTGACCCTAAATAAATCCCAAATTTTATTTTAGAATTTATGGGAGCAGCTGTCTTTGAAGACTCGTATTGTCGTTGAATGCTCGAAATGAGGAGTAGACAGACAGCCGACAACTGATGAAGGGTCGCTTTTCTATGTTTACTTGTCTTGTTTTCCATTTTTTAATTTCATTGTTTGTGTATTTAAGTTGTTTGTTTTCGTATTTCCTGTTGTTTACACAGATGTTGACGTCCTGCACCCATATATGCATACATATATTATCTACACACACACACACCACACACACACACCACACACACACACACACACAAACATACACACACACACGCATATATATATATATATATATATATATATATTATATATATATATATATATATATATATATATATATATATATATATATTTCTATTCCTGAGCGTTATACTAATACATCTGTTTGTTTTGTACACCACCTGTCTTCGTCTTTTGTTTTTTCCGCAAACTCTCCCTATATATATATATATATATATATATAAATTAAGTTCCAGTGAAACACTGGAGTCGATGTAAACGACTAACCCCCTACCACCAAATTTCAGGCCTTGTGCCTATAATAGAAAGATTATTATTATCATAATTTGAAAGGCCTGTCGCTACGTTCTGAGTAGAAATTCCGCCGAGGTCGACTTTGCCTTTCATCCTTTCGAGTTCGATAAATTAAGTACCAGCTGCGTATTGGGGGTCGATGTAATCGACATAACCCTTCCCTCAAATTTTCAGGCCTAGAGCTTAAGTAGAAAGGATTATTATTTTTATTATTTAAAAATCGTTTTCCGATACTTTGAAATATTCTTTAGTTTTTTTCTTCTGAGAAATATTCTATTATGACGTTATGCAATTTGCTTTCTTTTAAAAAATATGATATATTATTTAAATTGGGAAATAGGATTTACTTAAAGAGAAAGTTATTGGGGCTCTTTTACTCTTACTCATTTCAGTCATTTGACTGTGGCCATGCTGGAGCATCGCCTTTATTCGAGTAAATAGACCCCAGGACTTATTCTTTGGAAGCCTAGTATTTATTCTATCGGGCTCTTTTGCCGAGCCGTTAAGTTACGGGGACGTAAACACACCAGCGTCGGTTGTCAAGCGATGTTGGGGGGGGGACAAACACAGACACACAAACATATACACACACATACATATATATATATATATATATATATATACGACGGACTTCTTTCAGTTTCCGTCTACCAAATCCACTCACAAGGTTTTGTTCGGCCCGAGGCTATAGTAGAAGACACTTGGCCAAGGTGCCACGCAGTGGGACTGAACCCGGAACCATGTGGTTTGTAAGCAAACTACTTACGACACAGCCACTCCTGCGCCTACAGAAAAATATGGAACGCTTCACGAATCTGCGTGTCATCCTTGCGCAGGGGCCATGCTAATCTTCTCTGTATCGTTCCAATTTTAGAATATGTACCGCCGTAGCTAGGTACATATTCTAAAATTCTAGGCTTTTACTCTTCTGAAATGTTCTTATTATGACGTAATAATTACCACATTGTTTTTTCATAGCTTTATTGTTTTAGCAGATATGAAATTATCTATCCAGTATCTTATCTGTTAAATCCAAAGCATCAGAGAGAGATTTCACCGACGAATATAGTAGACAAATGAGAAAGTTAGTTACAATCACTAAACACGTTTTAGGTATTCAACAGTGTCATAGAAAATACATAGATATGCGCAGGAGTGGCTGTGTGGTAAGTAACTTGCTAACCAACCACATGGCTCCGGGTTCAGTCCCACTGCGTGGCATCTTAGGCAAGTGTCTTCTGCTATAGCCCCGGGCCGACCAATGCCTTGTGAGTGGATTTGGTAGACGGAAACTGAAAGAAGCCTGTCGTATATATATATATATATATATATATGTATGTATGTGTGTGTGTTTGTGTGTGTGTGTTTGTCCCCCTAGCATTGCTTGACAACCGATGCTGGTGTGTTTACGTCCCCGTCACTTAGCGGTTCGGCAAAAGAGACCGATAGAATAAGTACTGGGCTTACAAAGAATAAGTCCCGGGGTCGATTTGCTCGACTAAAGGCGGTGCTCCAGCATGGCCGCAGTCAAATGACTGAAACAAGTAAAAGAGTAAAAGAAAAGAGTAAAAGAGTAGATATCTTTATACTAAATTGTGTCGGACTTTGTCTTCGCATATACCTATATATCCTAACACACACACACATAGATATATGCACGCACAGGCACACATTTATACAGCCGTGAGGGAAATTGTATAGATGTATAGATGTATACATAAAAGACCTCCTTCGGTCATGAATGATCATAGGATTATGCGTAGAAAGTTACCCTACGGGGTACAAGTCCAGGCAAGGTTGTTTATAGACGATCAGCAGTTGCCTATGCATATCAGCCTCCCCTCTGCACGCCACCGATATTATCGAAAGGGAAGGTAAAGGCCGATACGGCTTGGCACCGGTGACGTAGCAACTCCTTTCTACAGCTAAAAATAAAGTGTCTTGCTCAAGAACACAACGCACAGCCCGGTCCGGGAATCGAACTCATTACCTCATGATTGCGAGACCGATACTCTAACCACTGAGCCATGCACCTTTCACAAATACATACACATGAAGGTTCTAAAGAATTAACGCAAAAAGTCGACATAACTTTTCCATTAACTGACAGGTTGTTCAAACTGCACCTATCGATAGAATACCTCTTTCTACACATCGCTGGAAGGGGAGGTGAGTCGCTGCAATCTCTAACGGTCGAGCGTCCAGCACTGATGTGATCAAGGAAGGTCGAAATCACGTGTTCTGGTGGTGGTCTCGGCGCAGGAATTGTTGGGGGATTTATCTCCCTTCCAGTGATATAAACAAGTGTGCATTTTGCACGAAAAGCTATATGAAGGTTTTCTCTCAAGTAAAGTTTACCACAGTAAAGTTTGTTCTCGGAGAGTGAAACACATCAACATCGGTTGTCAAGCGGTGGTTGAAGACACGCACGCATACACAAACACACACATACACACACACACACACACACACACACACACACACACACACACACACACACACGACAGCCTTCTTTCCGTTTCCATCTACCAAATCTACTTTGGTCAGCCCGAGGCTATAGTAGTTAACACTCACCGAAAGTGCCACGCAGTGGGACTGAACCCGGAACCATGTGACTGAGAAGCAACCTTTTTACTACACAGCCACACCTGCGCCAAGTTGTTTTAGCATTTTAATGTACAGCTTCCTGTTCAAGGTAATTTTTTTTTTTTAAAGTCAAGGGGAACAATGCCTTTTTCTATTTTGGGTTTATAGGGGTTTTTTTTTTATTTCATTCTTCACAAGCTCATAAAAGAGGTCTAGATTTCTTTGCTATCTTTATCAGAGGAATAAACTCACATACAGAAATCAACGGAGATAATGAGTCTCGTTAAAACGGACTCTAGAATACCTAGTGATTCACTTTTGCTCTTTAGGTCTACTTCCTACGATCTCATCACTTTTTCTAAATAGTATGGTTAAGAAGCTCTCTTGGCAATCGCGTGGTTTCAAGTTCAGTCCCACTGTATGCCACCATGGGCAAGTGTCTTCTACTATAACTCCGAACCGACCAATACCTTGTGAATAAACTTGACAGACGGAAACTATGTGGAAGCCTGTCGTGTGTGTGTGTGTGTGTGTGTGTGTGTGTGTGTGTGTGTGTGTGTGTTGTACTTGTTCTCTTCTCTCCCCGCACTGCTTGACTTTGCCTTTCATCCGGGGACGGCTTTGTTTTTCATCCTTTCGATAAAACAAATACCAGCTGAGTGCTGGCTTTGTGCTAAAATTTGAAACTAATATCTCACCGAGGTTTCTTCCTTCTGCAGTATTTGGTATATCATTCTCTAGATATTAATTTTCATTGTTCAACAGTTGATAAATTTCCTTTCATTGTTTCTAAAGAGCTTGATCTACCGAAACCTACAAACTTTTTCTTTATATTTAGCATTTTTGCCAGACTTTCCTTTAATTTTTGTCTTATCTCTTCTTCAACAGCCTCTTATCGTCTATGTACAAAGTTTTATTCTCTTTGAAGATCATCCCAATATCTTTCTTTCACCAAGTTCTTTGCAGTTATAACACTTATTCCTCTTAGATCGTTATGGATCTACTTAACTTAATTCTCCAGTCTTATTTTCCACGATGTGTCTTTGATTCTCTTTCTCTTCTTCTTCTCTCTGCTCCTTTCAACTCCAAGAATTTACTACAACCACAGCGGCTACACAGTATATGAAATAATTTCTTCTGTTATATTTTCAACTTTGATTTTCACTAATAATTTAATTCAACATCTTTAAAGCTTTGACTAGCTTTTCACTTTCAAATCTTGATAATTTCGTTCAATTCCTACACCCTGTCCCACTGAAACGTTGAAGTAAGTTCCTTTCCTCTTCTATAATATTCCTTTCCCTCTATGAATTAAGACCTTGTTTCCACACTCATCACTACTTTTTTTTTTTTTTGCCTCCAGTTGATTCTCTTTACTCTTTTACTCTTTTACTTGTTTCAGTCATTTGACTGCGGCCATGCTGGAGCACCGCCTTTTAATCGAGCAAACTCGACCCCGGGACTTATCCTTTTCTAAGCCCAGTACTTATTCTATCGGTCTATTTTGCCGAACCGCTAAGTAACGGGGACATAAACACACCAGCATCGGTTGTCAAGCAATGCTAGGGGGACAAACACAGACACACAAACACATACACGCATATATATATATATATATACATACATATATACGACGGGCTTCTTTCAGTTTCCGTCTACCAAATCCACTCACAAGGCATTGGTCGGCCCGGGGCTATAGTAGAAGACACTTGCCCAAGATGCCACACAGTGAGAATGAACCTGGAACCATGTGGTTGGTAAAAAAGCTACTTACCACACAGCCACTCTATAATTTCTAGTTCAATTTCCTCTTCTATTGACCCACATTCTTCATCTTCCACACAGAAGCGTTACCAGGTTCGAAAGTTAGTAGGAGCAAGCACATAAAAGAAAAAGAAAAAGGCGCCGTAACACTTACCAAACAATTTTTAACTCATTTCTTTTATATTACGCGAAATATTTTATTAGCTACTAGCAGTATCGCCCGGCGTTGCTCGGGTTTGTAAGGGAAATAACTATATAAGCATTTTTAGAGAGTTACTTCCCTTATAGATGCCAATTCGGGCTTTCTTAGCCATTTCTGTTTTGGTGTCTTCAAGCCATGAAGTCGTTGTTCTAAAAGAACGCTGGTCTCCTTGACAACGCTTTACGACGTTGATTTCCTTACACTCCCTTCCTCACAGCTTCACGAGGGAGGGAAGAAGGGGAGAAGCAAACAGGTGCAGGTGTGACCATGGACGCCAACTCCGGGGCCATCGACACACGAAAAATTATGCATTAAAATGGAATAAAAAATGATGTTAAATTATTTTTAAAATCGTAGACTCATCGTAGACGCGCGCTAATACTCAGACGGGCTCGATATGAATCCCGACTATAAGATACCCGAATTTGGTTAAACTGCACCGCAAAATGTGGGAGTAGTTAGGAATCTAAATCGAAGGGGACAGACACTCACACAACTACAGTTTTATATATATAGATACGTAATTGCTCCTCATTAGCTATGCTTCTGCTTCCACTACTCTGACAATTTCTTCCAGTAACAACTGTGATAGCTATTGTTGTCTCACTAATTCTGTTTGTTTTTTTTATCTATCTAGAGGTCTTTTGTTCTGTAACAGAACAAAATTCTGTTTTTATTTTCGGCTTTTATTTTCTGTATTCTATTTTGTCAAGCTCGCTCCTCTGATAAATACGACAACAATTTTGTTGTCACTTTGAGGTAGACCATCTGATCGTTACAGCAGTGATTGAATAACGACCAGGCATACTATGTTGTACAGTGGAGCACTTTGCCATGCGAAAGGCCTTCACCGAAAAATCCAGTCTTTTTTCTTTATTGCCCACAAGGGTCTACACGCAGAGGGGACAAACAAGGACAGACAAACGGATTAAGTCGATTACATCGACCCCAGTGCGTAATTGGTACTTAATTTATCGACCCCGAAAGGATGAAAGGCAAAGTCGACCTCGGCAGGATTTGAACCCAGAACGTAACGGCAGACGAAATACAGCTACGCATTTCACCCGGCGTGCTAACGTTTTATGCCAGCTCCCCAGTTTTATTAATGTTGACAATATGTTATTACATGGAAAAATGCGAACAAGAAAAATCATATTCTTAAGATTATAAACCTGGAAAAGTACAGGACAAGTTATTACACCTGTAAAAGTATAGGACAAACTATTAGTTCCAGTAAAGTAAAGAATAAGAAACTTTTTACTTAAAATATTTCAGCAAAGAATGCCAGTTCTTCTAATTTATCACTCTTTACAGTTCTCATCGTTTAAATTTATTGTACAAAACTGTTCAGCTAATTTATAAGTTTGTCTAATTAGTCACGTTTTTCTGTATTTAAGATAGTAAATTAGCCAAATTCTACTTAAATAAGTATAGTGTTATTTGTAAACTATAATAAAATAAGTTTTAATATTCAAATTTTAATTTTAGCTGCAATATTTTAAGTAAAAAGTTTCTTATTCTTTACTTTACTAGAACTAATAGTTTGTCCTATACTTTTACAGGTGTAATAACTTGTCCTGTACTTTTCCAGGTTTATAATCTTAAGAATATTACTTTTCATGCTCGTATTTTTCCACGTAATCCATTATTTTCCCAGGCATTGCTGTTATAAGATAATTAATAATGTGTCAATTAATAATTTTTCCATCTAAGTGATGATAATATTTCAATTTTTTGCATGTTTAATTTAAATATATGTTGTGATTGAATTATTTAATATTACCCATCCACACCAAATTAATGGCAGGGATTTTTACCATGTTGTTGGTTGCACCATGGCTACCGTGGTTGAATGATATGTTGAAAAATACATTTTTATCTAACACTAGCAGTATCGCCCGGCGTTGCTCGGGTTTGTAAGGGAAATAACTATAAAGCATTTTTAGAGAGTTATAGCCAAAAAATAGCAAAAAAATGGGAAAAAAATTATGGTAAATTTTTTTTGAGAGTTAAAAAGGTCGAGTTGCGTCCCCTAGACAGTCTGTGGTTTGTGTTTCTGATTCTCGACCCCATGTCGAATTTATCGATTTTTTCAGAACTGGGGGAACTTTTCAAAATTTTCGCTGCGTTAGTTTTGAATTATGACATTGGGCTATGTGTGTGTCAAATTTCATCAGAATCGGTTGAAAGCCGTGGTCAGGGTGAGGGTACCACCTGACAGACACACAGACACGCAGACAGACAAACTGCCGTTTATATAGAGAGAGATTACACTCATAAAGATGCCTGTGGTGATAACGAGACTTAGCCACTTCTTTTTCTTTTTTATCGAAATACCAGCCAAGTCCTAAGAGGCCCTTTTGTCAAATCGGTATTTCACTGCCTCAAGGTATCATCATCATCATCATTATTATTAAAGGCGTTGAGCTGGAAAAATCGTTAGCACGCCGGACAAAATGCGTACTTGTATTTCGTCCGGCTCTTTGCCTTCTGAACTCTAATCCCAGAGGTCAACTTTGCTTTTCATTGTTTTGGGGTGGTCAGCTTTACCTTCCATTATTTTGGGGTATCAGTCAGACACTAGGATCGAACCTATGTTATCGACTAAACCCCTCCACTAAAAATTCCTGGCCTTGTTCCAAAATTAAACAGAGTTATTAATTACTAAAACTATTACTATATTAGTTAGTAGGGAAGTTGTTTTGAGGTTTGGTAACAACAAGTCTCCTCAAATCTCAAGAATCTTTCTTAAGTTTCTTGTAGAATGCAGGATTGCACTTTTCTGCAGGTCGACAATGCATGTTCCAATTTGAATGTCCTCAAGTCTCTTGTGTAGCAGTTTGGATGTTGTGCCAAGTGCACCAATTACCTCCGGGATAATCACCGTCCTTATCTTCCACAATCTCTTCATCCCTCTGCTTACGTCCTGATATTTTTTTAATTTGCTTGATATCCACTTTATATTATTGCAAACATTATGATCGTACACGTTTTTTTTAAAATTATTTCTGGTCCATTTTTCATATGAGGTCTTGCTTTAATAGAATTTTCAGTTCTTACGGAGAAGTCTCATAAAATCTTTTAACGATTGTTCTTCATCACAGCTTCTGGTTTGTGTTCCTACTAATTTTCTACTGCTTTGGATCCACACACTAGACTAATATCACCATTCACTCTTTACAGATACAGTCATGCTTACGTTTATACTCTTTTTGTGCTAGCTTACCATATTCACTCAAAAGAAGTATTATTGATAATATCATATTTTTGAATTCTTATTATTACCAAGGTAGACACAGTCAGTTTGTGATACATTATGCATGTTTAAAAGAGCAATATCTACAGCTATTATATGTATCTGTATAGATTATATTGAAATATGGCTTGAGAGTTTATTGTGTGGGTCAGCTCAATAAATTTGGCCAGTACTCTCTGTTTTACAGTGGGCCGCGTTATATAGGGCGATGACAGGTATTTTCCCTGTCGGAATAATTTCCCATTTATTTCTTCAAATAGATGAGGGAGCAGAAAGATCTATGCTTGGGTAAGTTGGAGAACAACATGTTCTGTGCGACTGAATAGAATACAATCATTTTTTTTTCCTCTTCATACATTTATATATCATTCTCAAAATTGCTTTCTGTAAATTGTACTTTAACAAAAGCAGTTAGTGAGGAAACTTATGTTACTGCGGTATAAACTTTCCTTGTATTACGAATGAATCTATTTTAACAAAGCAGAGCTGACAGACTCTCTAACATCCCGGACAAAATGTTTAGCTGCATTTCTTCGATTTTACATTCTGAGTTCAAATTCCACCATGGTTGACTTTGTCGATAAAATAAAGTACCAGTCAAGCATTGGGGTCGATATAATCGACAAGCCTCTTTCCCAAAATTGCTGTCCTTGTGCCAATAATCTTTTCTACTAGGCTGATTCTACTATTTTCTGCTATTTTCTTAAAATTTAGCCATGTACTAAGCTGGTACTTATTTTACAGACAACGCCGGGAAAGAACGTCGACATCGCCAACGGCAGGGTTTGAACTCCGAACACAAAGAAACATGACTAAAATATTTGATTTATTCCACATTTTCTTTCCTTAAGAACAATCCTTTACTAATTGCCTTCTCTTTTATTTCTTTACTTACGAAAGAAATCACACATCAAAGCATTTCATTGAAATCTTCCTTAACATCAAGGAAATCAAAAACTTTAAACCAGTAGTTCCCAAGCTTTTTCAGGTTGCCGCCCCCTTGGCGCCCAGGCCACATTCCTAGCGCCCCTCCCCATCACCCCTTCCCCTCCCTATCACAAATATAGATCACTTTCTACAGCAAGGTTAACACAACTGTATTTCACAAATAAAACTTAAACCTAATTAACTTGTTAATATAAATATATTTTTTTACATCTATCACCCCATTTTGGCCACCCCATTACCATCCCACTTTTCTTCAACGCTCCCCCACCGGATCTTTCCACCGCCCCCAAGGGGGAATTACTGACTACTTTGAGAATCACTGCTTTAAACCATTCCACGCACACACACACGCACATAGACATACGTATGTATACTCATGCACACGGTTAATCATCACCATCATATTGATACGAGGTCAGTTGAGAAAAAAAAGTGCTATGACCCACTTTTGTTGGTTTGTAGTCGGAGAGTCTGGAAAAAAGTTATTGCGCTTTGTTCTGTCATTTTCTGGAGAAATTAATGGGTTTGGAAGAGACCTCTGACCCTTTTCCGGTCAAGCAGAGTTTAAGAAACCACCCTTTAAAATGCGACGAGCTGAG
This sequence comes from Octopus sinensis, assembly GCF_006345805.1. Taxonomy (NCBI): domain Eukaryota; kingdom Metazoa; phylum Mollusca; class Cephalopoda; order Octopoda; family Octopodidae; genus Octopus; species Octopus sinensis. Next base: position 1,185,778 of record NC_043000.1, read on the forward strand.
TTTGTTGATCAGTTGGCGAGTGTGAGTTGGCCTGGGTTAGTCAGTTCTGCCTGAGACAGCAAAAGGGCCGGAAAAGAGTCAATTGGCAAAAGACAGCAGTCGATACGGACGGTCAGCCAAGAAGGTGGTGATGGCGAGAGGCAACGACAACGTTGAGAAAGACAGACAGTGAATGTGAGAGATGACAAGCGAAAGGTAGAGAAGAGGATGACAAGCGTGGCGAGAAAGACAGGCAGACAGCATTGGGGACATGTAGAGCGAAAGTGAGGGATTACGGCGAAAAGGCACGGCTATTTTAGTAGGAGTTTCTAACGGTATGTTTTGTTTATGTTTTTGATATGAAATGTAAAAGAAACGAGATTGTGACGTAAATTGTAATCTGTTGTAAAGAACTAAAAAAAAGAACTGTGAATTGAGGAAAAGAGGAAGAAAAGAATTGTTGAAGAGAAAAAGAATTGTGTCAAAAAAGAAAGAAAGAGAAAGACTTTAATGTTGAACTGTTTCGAACTGTATTGCGCTGAACATTTGTTTTGATTGTTTTCGGACGTTCTGTATCGTGCATGCTTTGATTGTTTTCGTTCGACTGAGCCTGGTCAATCGTCGTCGCTCGACTTAGTAGGGTCCCGGGTTCGAGTTGAGCGACGGCAGGTTCGTAACAATATATATATATATATATATCTTTATTGATACACTTGCTTCCAAACCCGCTCACACACACGCACACACATACCAATGCAAAACAGCCACACACATACCTTAGACATACACATACACAAACGCGTACACACAAAGATACCAAACAACCACACACACGCACACACATCGTTTAATTTGATTCGCTAACGTTTCTGTTAAGTAACTAATAACTATAATAGCAACAACAACAACAATAACCATCAAACGAATTATGATTTCAAATTTTGACTCAAGGCCAGCACTTCTAGGGGTGGGTGAGATTAGTAGTTAACATCGACTCCAGTACTTACTGGACCTTTCTTTTATCGATCTCGATGAGTGAAAGTTAAAGTCGACCTCGGCGGGATTTGAACTCAGAATGTAAAGAGCCGGAAGAAATGTTGGTAACAACAATAACAAGAGCATTCAGAAAGTGCAAACCTCCGCCAGGGCAACACCAATATCCTCTCATCGATTAGCCGGAGGGGATTTTTAGAATGAGAATATCTGAAATAAACTCGACTGCTCTTACAAACGAAAGTACTAAAAATGAACCAACCTGACAGCTCTCAAAAATCAAGTCAAAAACAAGGAAAATATTTCAGATTCTTTGTCCGGTATCGGATCAATCTCAAAATCTAATCAGTTCGTGCCAGTTACGAGGCCAAACATCCCTGAAAGTTTCATCCGAATCCATCCAGCGGTTCTTGAGATATCTTGTCCACGGACAATCCAGAATCCTTCTCCGGTCCCGGATCGATCCCAAAATCTAATCAGTTCGTGCCAGTTACGAGGCCAAACATCCCTGAAAGTTTCATCCGAATCCATCCAGCGGTTCTTGAGATATCTTGTCCACGGACAATCCAGAATCCTTCTCCGGTCCCGGATCAATCTCAAAATCTAATCAGTTCGTGCCAGTCACGAGGCCAAACATCCCTGAAAGTTTCATCCGAATCCATCCAGCGGTTCTTGAGATATCTTGTCCACGGACAATCCAGAATCCTTCTCCGGTCCCGGATCGATCCCCAAATCTAATCAGTTCGTGCCAGTTACGAGGCCAAACATCCCTGAAAGTTTCATCCGAATCCATCCAGCGGTTCTTGAGATATCTTGTCCACGCGGACAATCCAGAACTCCGTCCCGGTCCCGGATCGATCCCCAAATCTAATCAGTTCGTGCCAGTTACGAGGCCAAACATCCCTGAAAGTTTCATCCGAATCCATCCAGCGGTTCTTGAGATATCTTGTCCATGGACAATCCAGAATCCTTCTCCGGTCCCGGATCGATCCCCAAATCTAATCAGTTCGTGCCAGTCACGAGGCAAAAATCCCTGAAAGTTTCATCCGAATCCATCCAGCGGTTCTTGAGATATCTTGTCACGGACAATCCAGAATCCTTCTCCGGTCACGGATCGATCCCAAAATCTAATCAGTTCGGCCAGTTACGAGGCCAAACATCCCTGAAAGTTCATCCGAATCCATCCAGCGTTCTTGAGATATCTTGTCCACGGACAATCCAGAATCCTTCTCCGGTCCCGGATAGATCCCAAAATCTAATCAGTTCGTGCCAGTTACGAGGCCAAACATCCCTGAAAGTTTCATCCGAATCCATCCAGCGGTTCTTGAATATCTTGTCCACGGACAATCCAGAATCCTTTCCTCGGTCCCGGATCGATCCCCAAAATCTAATCAGTTCGTGCCAGTCACGAGGCCAAACATCCCTGAAAGTTTCATCCGAATCATCCAGCGGTTCTGAGATATCTTGTCCACGGACAATCCAGAATCCTTCTCCGGTCCCGGATCGATCCCCAAATCTAATCAGTTCGTGCCAGTTACGAGGCCAAACATCCCTGAAAGTTTCATCCGAATCCATCCAGCGGTTCTTGAGATATCTTGTCCACGGACAATCCAGAATCCTTCTCCGGTCCCGGATCGATCCCAAAATCTAATCAGTTCGTGCCAGTTACGAGGCCAAACATCCCTGAAAGTTTCATCCGAATCCATCCAGCGGTTCTTGAGATATCTTGTCCACGGACAATCCAGAATCCTTCTCCGGTCCCGGATCGATCCCAAAATCTAATCAGTTCGAGCCAGTTACGAGGCCAAACATCCCTGAAAGTTTCATCCGAATCCATCCAGCGGTTCTTGAGATATCTTGTCCACGGACAAACAAACAAACAAACACGACTGAAAACAATGCCTCCGCCTTCGCTAATGCGGGGGTAATAATAATAATAATCCTATCAACTATTAGGTATAAGGTCTGAAATTTGGGGGAAGGGGATGTCGATTGCCTCGACCCCAGTACACAACTGATACTTATTTCATCGAGCCCGAACGAATGAAATGCAAAATCGACCTCGGCGGAATAACAACAGTGATAATTCTTTCTGAAATTTTGTGGTGAGGTGCTAGTCGATTATTTCGACCCTAGTACTCGACTGGTACGTAATTTTATCGACGCCGAAAGAATAAAAGGCAAAGTTGTCCTCGGCAGGATTTGAACTCAGAAGGCGGCGAGCTGGCAGAAACGTTAGCACGCCGGGCGAAATGCGTAGCCGTATTTTGTCTGCCGTTACGTTCTATGTTCAAATTCCGCCGAGGTCGACTTTGCCTTTCATCCTTTCGGGGTCGATAAATTAAATACCAGTTACACACTGGGGTCGATGTAATCGACTTTATCCATTTGTCTGTCTTTGTTTGTCCTCTCTGTGTTTAGTCTCTTGTGGGTAGTAAAGAAATAGGTATTTCGTCTGCCGCTACGTTCTGAGTTCAAATTCCGCCGAGGTCGACTTTGCCTTTCATCCTTTCGGGGTCGATAAATTAAATACCAGTTACACACTGGGGTCGATGTAATCGACTTAATCCGTTTGTCTGTCCTTGTTCGTCCCCTCTGTGTTTAGCCCCTTGTGGGTAGTAAAGAAATAGGATTTGAACTCAGAACGTAAGGGTCCGGAGAAAATGCTTCAAAGCATTTTGCCGCTGATGTTTTAATAAACAAAATATTACAAAAATTATTTAAAATCCTGAATAATATACCTTTTTTTGTACTATTCTATTTTCTGCAAGCTTTACATATATTTCACTTTTTGAATTATTAATTTTAGCTATTTGCCAGATACATGTGTGTGTGTATGTGTGTGTATGAGTGCGCGCGCGCGTAGGAGTTAAGCGTGAGCGTATGAATGGTGTGTGCATGTTATGTCACAGGTTATACGCGCGCGCGTGTGTGAAATGGTTTAAGGGTGTTCGTTGATTTTTTTTTTTTTGTATATATATTAAAGAAGGTTTCGATGAAATTCTGTTATTTCATTGACAAAGTTCGATTCAAAATTATTAATGAAAAGGAGGAAAAGAAATAAAAAAGATGATTTGGCAAATGACTGCTTAAAGAAAAAGAAAGGTGGAATAATTTCATTCAGCCATGTTTAATCTATCACTCTCATCTAAGTTTCACTCACAGGACGTTGACCCCGACCAATGGAATGGCTGACAGCGCAGACAAAAGCAGCTGAAGCTTGCAAGTACAAACCATGAATCTGCAGCCGATCTGTACGTGTTCAACAAGTCACATTTCTATGATCTCATCGACACGTAATGAATGGAGATTATTGTTCTTTCCACATATGAAGCAAACTCAATTATCTGTCCCACTATAATGTCATTCTTATTACAAACTGTGACTACTCTTTCTAGCAAAATGGCAAGCCTCTAAGTTGATATGTTTATCCATTACTAGCAGTAACGCCCGGCGTTGCTCGGGTTTGTTTCGACCCTTCAGAATTGAAATTTTTGAAAAGTAAAAATTTTTCCATTATGTAGTTTGTTATTCTCTTTAAGTGAGCATTTTTCTGGTTGAAATACACCGAAAAAATGGCAACACAGCAGTCAAAAAATCGTAAAAAATAGGGATTTTCATAGAAAAAAAGCACCTTTTTGATGTAAATAATTTTTGGTCTTAACATGGTCCGATTTGAATTTTTCTTCTACGGAAGGAAGAGCAAGCCTTCTTCAATCATACTCTCAATTTTGGTCAACTTGCGCCGCAGGGTCTCGGAGGAGATAGTGTTAGTTGAAGGCTACCAAACCTGTCACACACAGACAACTTCAGCTTTAAATATAGAGATTTACCCTCGACTTGAAACTCACTTTGTTAACACACCGTGTTTAACGCTCCAATTTCAACATTCTTCTTTGTTGGCACTAGGGGTAATTATAGAGGCCCTTCGTTATTCCATTACCTTACTTCCACCAATAATATGTGATAGCGGATATTCCAGTAGCTGTTTTGTCCAGCCTGTAGATGGCCTTAAGTACTGCACAAAAGCTAGCATAGAGTTCTTGCAGCCAAGAGATAATGCGCTGTACCTACAATACGTGTAACTTACACACTTAAGAACCATCCAAAGCAGGAGCTGCAAAAATACTAATACAACTAATAATTCTTTTTAATTTGGGCACAAATTGGCCATTTTGAGGGGAGGGGTAATTTGAACTCAGATCGTAAACGATAGCCGCAAAGCATTTTGTCTGGCGTGCTAACGATTCTGCCAGCTCTCGGCCTCTTTTTTTTTTTTTTTTTTTCTATTATTGGCACAAGGAAGGCGGCGAGCTGGCAGAATCGTTAGCACGCCGGTCGAAATGCGTAGCTGTATTTCGTCTGCCGCTAAGTTCTGAGTTCAAATTCCGCCGAGGTCGACTTTGCCTTTCATCCTTTCGGCGTCGATAAATTAAGTACCAGTTACGCACTGGGGTCGATATAATCGACTTTATCCGTTTGTCTGTCCTTGTTTGTCCTCTCTGTGTTTAGCCCCTTGTGGGTAGTAAAGAAACAGGTATTTCGTCTGCCGCTACGTTCTGAGTTCAAATTCCGCCGAGGTCGACTTTGCCTTTCATCCTTTCGGCGTCGATAAATTAAGTACCAGTTACGCACTGGGGTCGATATAATCGACTTTATCCGTTTGTCTGTCCTTGTTTGTCCTCTCTGTGTTTAGCCCCTTGTGGGTAGTAAAGAAACAGGTATTTCGTCTGCCGCTACGTTCTGAGTTCAAATTCCGCCGAGGTCGACTTTGCCTTTCATCCTTTCGGGGTCGATAAATTAAGTACCAGTTACGCACTGGGGTCGATATAATCGACTTAATCCGTTTGTCTGTCCTTGTTTGTCCTCTCTGTGTTTAGCCCCTTGTGGGTAGTAAAAAAAAGAGAAGTAGGTATTTCACCTGCCGTTACGTTCTGAGTTCAAATTCCGCCGAGGTCGACTTTGCCTTTCATCCTTTCGGGGTCGATTAAAAAAGTATATATGAAAACCAGGGTTAAAGAAGTCTAAGGCAAATCTTTACCAGGAAATATAAAGTCCAGTATTTTAAAGAACACCCAGTTAAATCAATGTTAGCTTCGGTCCAGTATATATAGACAAAATATACAGTGAAATATCCACTATCAAGCTTAAAAGTGAGCCAATAAAGTAACGGAGATCTGATTTTAGAAACAAAAAATAGATAACTTCAATAAAACAGATGATAGGCGCAGGAGTGGCTGTGTGGTAAGTAGCTTGCTTACGTACCACATGGTTCCGGGTTCAGTCCCACTGCGTGGCATCTTGGGCAAGTGTCTTCTGCTATAGCCCCGGGCCGACCAATGCCTTGTGAGTGGATTTGGTAGACGGAAACTGAAAGAAGCCTGCCGTATACACTACCGTCAGAAATTAATTAGCACCCTTGATTTGCTCTTCACTCAAGGTATGTGCTGTCACCTAGTGGCCATATCTCGAACTATTGCTTTGTTGCGAGTTCACTGTTGCGCAGAACGATGACGTAACTTTGTTTGCAGAGCAGTTTGAGAGTCTACAGCCGTATGATGTTGACATAGCAGTGCAACAACAACTTGGAGTGCGGATGCAGACAAATCTTCCTTTGTTTAATAGATATAGGTAGCGCCTCGCAAGGACCGAAATCACACCATACTAAGTTTTCTCATCGCGTAAGACGTTTTGAACAGCTCATAGGTTAATTGATTTAACCTATTTAATGTAGAAATTTGAGAAGTGCTAATTAATTTCTGACGCAAGTGTATATGTATATATATATATATGTGTGTGTGTGTTTGTGTGTTTGTCCCCCTAGCATTGCTTGACAACCGATGCTGGTGTGTTTACGTCCCCGTCACTTAGCGGTTCGGCAAAAAGAGACCGATAGTACTAAAGGCGGTGCTCCAGCATGGCCGCAGTCAAATGACTGAAACAAGTAATAGAGTAATAGAGTAATATGAAGCTAAGTATATAAAAGGTAGATTTAATAAAATAGATGAAAGGCCAACTAGTCAAGTTCATAAAACATAGATTTATTACCCAAGTTTTAATTAGATAAAAAAAAAGTACTAATGAGTACATAAAAAATAGATTTAATTAAATAGATTAAAGAATTATCGATGAAATGTATAAAAGGATGGATAAAAATTTTAGCTTTAATTAGATAGACAAAATTATTTTATCTCTTTTATCTTTTATTTTGTACTCGTTTCAGTCGTGGCACACCACAGCGGCCATGCTGGTGCACCACCTTGATGGGTTTTAGTCGAAAAAAAAAAAATCAATCCCACTGCTTCCCCCCCCCCACAGCAAGCAAAGTTTCGGGGGAACGTAAACAAACCAACACCGGTTGTCAAACGGTAGTGAAGGTGACAAGCACAGACACAAAAGCACACACACATGCACTCCCATGTGCACGCACACACCACACACACACACACACACACACACACACACACACACACACACGTCTGGCAAGCTTTTACCCACCACTTTTCATTCATACAAAACTACATTTCGTGAAAAGTAAAAGGCGTCTTTATGATTTGCTCATTCTGTAGGCCCTGCCCACATGTGGCAACTTTGCCTTCATCCTTTCGGAGTCGATTAAATAAGTACCAGTTACGCACTGGGGTCGATATAATCGACTTAATCCGTTTGTCTGTCCTTGTTTGTCCCCTCTGTGTTTAGCCCCATGTGGGTAGTAAAGAAACAGGTATTTCGTCTGCCGATACGTTCTGAGTTCAAATTCGCCGAAGGTGACTTTCCTTTCATTCTTTCGGAGTCGATTAATAAGTACCAGTTACGCACTGGGGTCGATATAATCGACTTAATCCGTTTGTCTGTCCTTGTTTGTTCCCTCTCTGTTTAGCCCCCTGGTGGGTAGTAAAGAAACAGGTATTTTTCTGCCGCTACGTTCTGAGTTCAAATTCCGCCGAGGTTCGACTTTGCCTTTATCCTTTCGGGTTCGATTAAATAAGTACCAGTTACGCACTGGGGTCGAATAATCGACTTAATCCGTTTGTCTGTCCTTGTTTGTTCCCTCTCTGTTTTTAGCCCCATGTGGGTGTAAAGAAAAACAGGTATTTCGTCTGCCGCTACGTTCAGAGTTCAAATTCCGCCGAGGTCGACTTTGCCTTTCATCCTTTCCTGGGTCGATAAATAAGTACCAGTTACGCACTGGAGTCGATATAATCAACTTAATCCGTTTGTCTGTCCTTGTTTGTTCCCTCTGTGTTTAGCCCCATGTGGGTAGTAAAGAAACAGATATTTCGTCTGCCGCTACGTTCTGAGTTCAAATTCCGCCGAGGTCTCGACTTTGCCTTTCACCTTTCGGGGTCGATTAAATAAGTACAGTTACGCACTGGGGTCGATATAATCAACTTAATCCGTTTGTCTGTCTTGTGTTGTTCCCTCTGTGTTTAGCCCCATGTGGGTAGTAAAGAAACAGGTATTTCGTCTGCCTGCCGCTACGTTCTGAGTTCAAATTCCGCCGAGGTCGACTTTGCCTTTCATCCTTTCGGGGTCGATTAATAAGGTACCAGTACGCACTGGGGCGATATAATCAACTTAATCCGTTGTCTGTCCTTTGTTGTTCCCTCTCTGTTTAGCCCCATGTGGGTAGTAAAGAAACAGGTATTTCGTCTGCCGCTACGTTCTGAGTTCAAATTCCGCCGAGGTCGACTTTGCCTTTCATCCTTTCGGGGTCGATTAATAAGTACCAGTACCATTACACACTGGGGTCGATTAAATCGACTTAAGCGTTTGTCTATCCTTGTTTGTTCCCTCTGTGTTTAGCCCTTGTGTGTAGTAAAGAAATAGGTATTTCGTCTGCCGCTACGTTCTGAGTTCAAATTCCGCCGAGGTCGACGTTGCCTTTCATCCTTTCGGCGTCGATTAAATAAGTACCAGTTACGCACTGGGGTCGATATAATCGACTTAATCCGTTTGTCTGTCCTTGTTTGTTCCCTCTGTGTTTAGCCCCCTGGGGGTAGCAAAGAAATAAATATACATCATGGCTTCGAGAGCGAACAATAATGTACAGAAGAATCATATGACTTTTATCTGTGGATGGAAACTGGAAAACATTAGATTAGAGTCTAATGCCGCAATAGTGAGGAATTGTAAAAGGCATGATATTGAGAAGTAGTCACAAATAGGCTAAAGAGAAACTCACGGCATTTTCTTTAAAATATAATGCTGATGTATATTTGAAGCCATCATCTGTACCAAGACACATTGAGATTATTCCATACGCTTAGTCCATATTACTCATATCGTGGAGGCGCAATGGCCCAGTGGTTAGGGCAGCGGACTCGCGGTCATAGGATCGCGATTTCGATTCCCAGACCGGGCGTTGTGAGTGTTTATTGAGCGAAAACACCTAAAAGCTCCACGAGGCTCCGGCAGGGGATGGTGGTGATCCCTGCTGTACTCTTTCACCACAACTTTCTCTCACCCTTTCTTCCTGTTTCTGTTGTACCTGTATTTCAAAGGGCCAGCCTTGTCACTCTCTGTGTCACGCTGAATATCCCCGAGAACTACGTTAAGGGTACACGTGTCTGTGGAGTGCTCAGCCACTTACACGTTAATTTCACGAGCAGGCTGTTCCGTTGATCGGATCAACCGGAACCCTCATCGTCGTAACCGACGGAGTGCTTCCATCCATCCATTACTCATATTTTTAAGAAGCAAATGGCTGGTTTATTGGTTTCTCAGGCGTATATATTCCTCCCTGGACGGGACACCAATTTCGTCGAAGGATTACTGATGTTTACCTCATCAATGGACTGAAGAAACGTGAAATGAAATGTTCTGCTTAAGAACATGACATTACCCGGTCCAGGAATCGAAACCACAATCTTGCTGTCCTAAGTCCAGCACCCTAACCACTAAGCCATGCGCCTCCACATATATTGGCTTCAAATTTTGGCAGAAGGCCAGCAGTTTCGGGGAAGAGGTTCAATCGATTACATTGATCTCAATGCTCAACTGGTATTTATTTATCGACCCCGAAAAGATGAAAGGCATATGTCTTCTACTATAGCCTCGGGCTGACCAAAGCCTTGTGAGTGGATTTAGTAGACGGAAACTGAAAGAAGCATGTCGTATATAAGTATATATATATATATATGTGTGTGTGTGTGTGTGTGTGTGTTTGTCCCCCTCAACATCGTTTGACAACTGATGCTGGTGTGTTTTCGTCCCTGTATCTTAGCGGTTCGGCAAAAGTGATCGATATAATAAGTACTAGGCTTACAAAGAATAAGTCCTGGGGTCGATTTGTTCGAATAAAGGCGGTGCTCCAGCATGGCCGCAGTGGATTTTGAACTCAGTGCCTCCACATATTATTACCAGTACGTTCGGATAGTGAAATGAGGGAAGAGAATACTTTCAAAGTTAAGTGTGAGGTGTGAAGACGGAGTGTATGGTGGGTATATTTGAAACTAAAAAGACATGCTAGTTGTTACTCGGTTTGACAACCACATAAGTGGTTGACAATCACGGTCTTGGACTAATTACGCAATAAACGAGGAATGTAGTGAACATTTCTAAAAAGAAGCGAATAAATAGAATATATCTAAGGTCATACGATAACAGTGCACGTGTTTGAAATCTCACAAATATGACAGGTTGATAGATCTGACGGTTGGTTAGTTAACTGTTTTGCTTTGTGTTTGTGTCTTTTTAAGCGTATTTCATTGAATAAGACACAGTAGAGATGTGTATGCGTGTGTGCATAAAAAGTATATATGTATAATCGTCCACCACTTACATTTATACATTCATTCATGCTTCTTCCATGCATAGATGCCCGTGTATGCATGTGTTATATAATAATATATATATATATATATATATATATATCTTTTACTCTTTTACTTGTTTTACTCACTTAACTGTGGCCATGCTGGAGCAGCGCCTTTTTTAGTCGAGCAAATCGACCCCAGGACTTATTCTTTGTAAGCCTAGTACTTATTCTATCGGTCTATTTTGCCGAACCGCTAAGTTACGGGGACGTAAACACACCAGCATCGGTTGTCAAGCGATGTTGGCGGGTACAAACGCAGACACAAACATACACACACACACACACACACACACACACACACACACACACACACATATATATTATAAAGTTAATCCAAACAAGAAAACACAGAAAAAAAAGAAAAAACAGCAACGCGAGGACGTGGAACAATTAAAGTATTATTGACGCTATACGACGGGCTTCTTTCAGTTTCCAAATCCACTCACAAGGATTTGGTCGGCCCGAGGCTATAGTAGAAGAAACTTGCCCAAGGTGCCACGCAGTAGGACTGAACCCCGAACCATGTGGTTTGTAAGCAAGCTACTTACCACACAACCACTCCTACGCCTATATATATTCATATTTATATATACATATAAATATGCATGTATCTGTGAATATCATAAGTGTGGATGTAAAGTGATACTTGTAGGTGTCTTGTACTTTTATGCAAGTCTGCACACATCTGCGTCTAGGTTTATGCATGTACGAATGGTTGAGATGGAGGAAAGAGAGAGAGAGATCGTGTGAGTGAGAAAGCGAGTGAGCCTCTTCATAATTGTTTTTGTATGAGAAGGAGTCTGTTTATATAAGTGTGTGTGGTGTGAAATTAATAATGTATCTTAATGCGTTGAAAAACCTTTTGCAGTAATAAAAGTCAAATGAAATCAATTATTTTAACGGAAACTTTGCAACCGTTTCCTCAAGCTTTTTCCTTTCAGGCAATCTGATAACATATGAATAATCACTTTTTTTTTCTTTCTCCGCTGTCTCATTTACTTATTAGAGTAGATGAAGGATTATTCGGTGGGGAAAATATTCAAAGTTCATCTTGTATTATATTGTCCCTTTCATAACCATCAGACGGTCGTCTGTTAGTATTGATCAGTGGAGGCGCAATGGCGCAGTGGTTAGGGCAGCGGACTCGCGGTCATACGGTCGCGGTATCGATTCCCAGACCGGGCGTTGTGAGTGTTTATTGAGCGAAAACACCTAAAAAAGCTCCACGAGGCTCCGGCAGGGGATGGTGGTGATCCCTGCTGTACTCTTTCACTACAACTTTCTCTCACTCTTACTTCCTGTTTCTGTTGTACCTGTATTTCAAAGGGCCGGCCTTGTCACTCTCTGTGTCACGCTGAATATCCCCGAGAACTACGTTAAGGGTACACGTGTCTGTGGAGTGCTCAGCCACTTACACGTTAATTTCACGAGCAGGCTGTTCCGTTGATTCGGATCAACCGGAACCCTCATCGTTGTAACCGACGATGCTTCTCTAAGTATTGATCAAAGTTGTTATGGTGATTTTCACGATGGATTTTGCAGTCAACTACGCCTGTATTTCATGTAATTAACAAATGTTTCGTCAACCTTGATTTTTAGGTTTACTGCACGTAAGCTTGACTAACTGCTATTTCATAGATGTGGAGATAAGCAGGACGTGACAGAGCCATTTCCTGTAACAATGATACGTTATATCACCCACAGTCCTCGACTTCAAAGTCGCCCGATTAAGCTGCAGTTTGGCACGTTTTTAACGGCATACAGAGATCCCCGACCCTAAAGACATTTATTGCCAACAATCTCCGTCAACCCGTTTTTAATTGTCACGATAGACATTCCACTAACTGCATAGTTCAATAAATAGAAAGGACTTTGAGCAAAACACAGAAGTTAATGTTTTCATGCGTAGGAGTGGCTGTGTGGTAAGTAGCTTTCTTACGTACCACATGGTTCCGGGTTCAGTTCCACTGCGTGGCACCTTGGGCAAGTGTCTTCTACTAAAACCTCGGGTCGACCAACGCCTTGTGAGTGGATTTGGTAGACGGAAAGTGAAAGAAGCCTGTCGTATACATGTATGTATATACATATACAGTTGCGGCCAAAATGTTCAGAACGGCATTGTTTTCGTCAGAAAAGTAAGTATAAGTTTTTATCAAAGTAATTTTATATTCTATAATTTTCACAGACAATAAATACAATATTAATTGCTATTGTCTGAGATTTTGGTGTAATTTGAGAGGATAATACAAAAGTTATGGATGATTTAGTGATTTACTGCAAAACCCATGGAAGCCAAAATGATCAGAACGGTTGAAAAAATAACAAAATAATCAAAAATGACAGAATACTGGAATTATTTAATATTTAGTGTGAAGCCCTTTAGCTTCAATCACACTCTGACATCTTCGACTGCATGAGGAAATTAAATTTTCAATTTCTTGCTGGGTGATCTTATTCCATTTTTCTTGAAGGGCATTCCATAATTGCTCAGTTGTTTTAGGATTTCTGGCTTTCGAACGTTCTCCTAGAATATTCCATACATTTTCAATAGGATTGAGATCTGGGCTTTGAGCAGGCCAATCCATAACAATAACCTTTTCAGCCTTGAGGAAGCTCATGACCACCTTAACCTTGTGACATAGGGCATTGTCCTGCATGAATATGGGTGGTCGCTTAGTTGAATTTCTCAGCAGAGGCAAGACATGATCTTTTACAAGTTGTTTATAAACTCCTGCATTTACCTTTCCATGTAATCGCACCAAAGGGCCCCACGCCATCTCCAGATATCATCCCCCAAACCATGACACTACCTCCACCGAATTTAACACTAGTCTTAAGGCATTTGTGCGACAATTTTTCACCTGCTTTTCGACGAACGTACCTTTTCCCATCTGAGCCAAATAACATAAACTTAGATTCATCACTGAAATGCACCGTTTGCCATTTTTCTTGAGACCACAACACATGTTCGGTTGCAAAGGTAAGACGACACTTTTTATTCTTGGAGCTTGATTAGTGGCTTCACTGCAGGTGATCTTGCTTGTAGGTCATGTTCAACTTAACGACGAGACACAGGTTTTCGAGATAACGTTTTCTTCAGTACAATGCTCATTTCCCGAGAAACAGCAGCAGCAGTTTTAAATCTGTCCTTTTTAACCAACTTTACCATAGCACGATCTTCTCTCTTGGTCGTTTTTCTGGGCCTACCTGTAAACTTTCTTGCTTCACACGAACCAAAATCATCGTAGACCTTAAGAATACCGTGTACAATACTTTTTGACTTGTTAATAATCTTTGCAATAGATCCAATACTTAAATTATCCTTCCTTCGAAGCTTAATAATCTGCTGACGAATTGGTAACGGAGTAAGTGGCATTATATTAACAAAGTACACTGCAAATATTCTTACTAATGTTTAGTAAACGAACCGTCACGTAAACAAATTCAAAACATTAGAGATCGCCGGTTAAATATACTAAAACACGGAGTAAAAGCAACCGTTCTGATCATTTTGGCCGCCATGGGTTTTGCAGTAAATCACTAAATCACCATAACTTTTGTATTATCCTCTCAAATTACACCAAAAATCTCAGGCAATAACAAATAATATCGTATTTATTGTTTGTGAAAATTATAGAATATAAAACAACTTTGATAAAAAATTATATCTACTTTTCTGACGAAAACAATGCCGTTCTGAACATTTTGGCCGCCACTTTATTTTCGCCTTACTCCAGTTCACTCAGCTAGTGCCAAACTGTATTGGCCTTGGATAGCACCTGTGGCATGGACAGGGGAGACTCGTAGATTGGGCAGCTGCTGGTTTTCCGGACTTGTGCTAAGGAGGGGAACTTTTTAGGTGCAATCCCAGTCATTCATGACCGAAGGGGAGAGTTTACCATTTTTAATGTCATATATATGTATTATGGAGGCGCAATGGTCCAGTGGTTAGGGCAGCGGACTCGCGGTCATAGGATCGCGGTTTCGATTCCCAGACCGGGCGTTGTGAGTGTTTATTGAGCGAAAACACCTAAAAGCTCCACGAGGCTCCGGCAGGGGATGGTGGTGATCCCTGCTGTACTCTTTCACCACAACTTTCTCTGACTCTTACTTCCTGTTTCTGTTGTACCTGTATTTCAAAGGGCCGGCCTTGTCACTCTCTGTGTCACGCTGAATATCCCCGAGAACTACGTTAAGGGTACACGTGTCTGTGGAGTGCTCAGCCACTTACACGTTAATTTCACGAGCAGGCTGTTCCGTTGATTCGGATCAACCGGAACCCTCGTCGTCGTAACCGACGGAGTGCTTCCAGATATGTATTATATTCGTAATAATTTAATTGTGTATTGTGTACTTTATCGTGTTTTGTTACGTATGAAAACTCGCTTTGCATGAAACTGGTTCATGCAGTAAGAAAAGGTTGGGGACCGCTGACTTAAACCAATAATCTGAACCATATTGTGATATTGTGACCCCCTTCGATCAGACACTGACCATGGGTTTGCACCAAGAGAGTTACCCTCTGAGGCGTAAGCCTGGGCAAGGTTGTTTTATGGAAGACCAGTAGTCGCCCATGCATACCGGCCTCCTCTCTCCACGTCACCGATGTTGTCCAAGGGAAAGGCAAGGACCGATACAGCTTGGCACCTGTGACGTCGCAACTCATTTCTACAGTTGAGTGAACTGGAGCAACGTGAAATAAAGTGTCTTGCTCAAGAACACAACACGCAGCCCGGTCCGGGATTCGAGCTCACAACCTCACGATCGTAAGCTCGACGCTCTAACCACTGAGCCACGCGCCTTTCTAAACCATATATAGGAAACTAAATGCAGAAGCCTTAATACTTTATAGCATGAAGCTACGTCACTTAACACTAAGTCAACTACGTCCTCCAACAGACGTGACACATATGTGTAATAACGTGTCACGTTTATGAGTAATTCAATATCAGTTATGTCATAAATGAACAAACATAGAAGCAAATAGAAAAAAACAGAAGTATACAAATGTTGATGAAAATGAGGAAGACAGACAGGCAGACAGACAGACAGACAGACAGACAGATAGATAAGTTTCTTTATTGGCCACACAGGGCTGCACACAGATGGGACAAATAGATAGATAGATAGATAGATAGATAGATAGATAGATAGATGGATAGATAGATGGATAGATAGATAGATGGACTAGATAGATTAGATAGATAGATAGATAGATAGATAGATAGATAGATAGATAGATAGATAGATAGATAGATAGATAGATAGATAGATAGATAGATAGATGATGAAACAGAGAGAAATGAAGAAAAAGATGAAGAAAGAACAAACAAAAAAACATGGCTGCAATAACCACCACTCTCTTATTACTTCGACTCTAACATACCACCGAATCCATCCGGTATACTATATTACCTTCACTGAACCAAGAACATTATAACACAACCCTTCTAACACATTTACTATACTACAACTGCTACTCAACGGCAATGACTGTATCCGCACTACTAACAAGAAGCATGTGTGTGTGTGTGTGTGTGTGTGTGTGTGTGTGTGTGTGAGTGTGTGTGTGTGTGTGTGTGTGTGTGTGTGTGATGTGTGTGTGTGTGTGTGTACATACATTAGAATATTCTTTGACACATTTCAGTCACTGTTTTGTTGGGATTCCGCCTTTGAGTTGTTTGGTGAATTTACAGCGATTCTAGATTTTATGAGCCATCTGCGGTAGGTAAAAATTAACGGGATGTATTTTTTCAACTCACACCGACTGATATATATGTGTGTGTGTGTGTGTGTGTGTGTGTGTCAAGAGACCGATAGAATAAGTACAAGGCTTAAGAAATAAGTCCTGGTGTCGATTTCTTTTTACTAAAACCTTTCAAGGCGATGCTCCAGCATGGTCGCAGTCAAGTGGCTGAAACAAGTAAAAGTTTTAATGGTATCGTGAAAAGCCTGGCTGGAGATCCCACCTTCCGAGTTGTTTTACAAGTCTTAAAAGAACTGAAGAACTGCTGCAATAAGTGTGTGTATCTGAGAGAGGAATATCTATTACTAGCAGTATCGCCCGGCGTTGCTCGGGTTTGTAAGGGAAATAACTATAAAGCATTTTTAGAGAGTTATAGCCAAAAAATAGAAAAAAAATGGGAAAAAAATTATGGTAAATTTTTTTTGAGACTTAAAAAGGTCGAGTTGCGTCCCCTAGACCGCCTGTGGTTTGTGTTTCTGATTCTCGACCCCATGTCGAATTTATCGATTTCTTTCAGAACTGGGGGAACTTTTCAAAATTTTCGCTGCGTTAGTTTTGAATTATGACATTGGGCTATGTGTGTGTCAAGTTTCATCAGAATCGGTTGAAAGCCGTGGTCAGGGTGAGGGTACAACCTGACAGACACACAGACACACAGACAGACACACTGCCGTTTATATAGAGAGAGATATAAAATCTGTTCTGTCTGTCTGTCTGTGTCTTCTCGGATCTCGGGTATCCTCCGTGTGATTGCGCTCAGATTTGATGTGTAGATACTGACGTGTATAGGACGTGTATAAATCTTGAAAAAAATTCCAAAAATCGATTCCAGGTGAGAATGCGAACGATAAAGCCGTTTTTGTCCTGCTTTTCTTCCGTCAACCTGTACATAACTGCACCTTCATCTTTTGTTGTCTTTGTACTGCTTAAAGGCACGTTTCTTTCCTGCCAAGTTTACTGTTTAAACCATGTTTGTGTTCTCCCAGTCAACAGCCTTATCATTACTGGTACTTTAAACTCTTCGGTTGCATATTTGTGTGAATAAAATCGTTTTCCCTTGGAATAGAAAAAAGTCTATCTTTATTTCTTCAGTTGCTGGTGTCTCAAAATTAGGTTAAATCAGTGTTTCTCAAAGGAGAGGCCAAGTTGTTTTGGGAAAATTTGGTTTAAATGTTTGACAACTCAGCAACGTCTATTGGACGGGGGCGTTTTGCTCGTGTTGAATAAAGTCATAATTAATACTCCTGTATTTGCTTTTACCCAAAACCAGGAACTTTTTAGCCTCTCACGTGTATGTGTGTCGTATATGTTTATATATATGCGCGCATATATATATATATATATATATAACGGGAAGCTTTATGAAAATAGACAAAAGACGAAGGCAGGTTTACGGAAATAAACAAAAGACGAAGGCAGGTGGAATACAAACAAACAATTGTATTAGTATGGCGCTCAGGAAATATAAATGAAACAAGTCTTTAAACGTTTCGAGCCTACGCTCTTCAACAGAAAGATACACAGAGAAAAAACACAGAAAGAAGGAGAGAAAAAAAATTTGCGTGCAGAAGTTAGCGAATCAACATGGCGATCTGATTTCGGCCAGAAGTCAAAGATCAAACATGAGACCAAGAAAGACCATCACTGACCATTGCCCATGCAAAATATCAGCAATACCTATTCATAAGATTATTGTGTTTTGTTAGTCGCCAGCAATTTCCACTCGTACACATTGGTTCCACTTCCAATTTTCTTTTTTTAACGAGGTCTTTGTGCCGCTTCCTGTCTTCATCTTGCGCGCTTCCTTCCCCCTCACATGGGAGCAAAACGGTTGTCTGGGCAAACGATGGCGCAGCATTTGCACGGCTTGATCAGTCCATTTGAATGGATGCCGCAATTTTAATGCGGAAAATATTGGTTTGAATTTTTGGGGGCACAAGGCCATCAAATTTCGAGAGAGCGGGGTAAGTCGATTACATCGACCTCAGTATTCAATTGATATTTCTTTTGTCGACCACGAAAGGATAAAAGGTAAGGTCAATCTCGGCGGGATTTGGACTCAGAACGTAGAGACGGACGAAATGCTCTTCAGCATTTTTCCCGGCCTGCTAACGATTCTGTCAGCTTGCTGCCTAAATGCGGGAAATATTGACACTCGACCACATTGAAATTTCTTCTGTCACTGGATGAATTTATTCTACGTACGACGTTTTTGGATGAACTTTACTCTCACTAAAACATAGCCATTAACGACTTTTCTCCGCTGTTCTCTACTCGGTATTTTTTCTGCTTCTCTCCAATCGCACCCATTCTTTCACAGTTTTGCCTCCTTTCGAGTTGTGGGATCTTTTCGGTTTGAACGGCAGTTTTTAACATAATTTCTAGGTAACTGAAAAATTTTAAACTTCGTATACTGGTAGAACGTGTTTATAAAACATCTTTTTCTCTTGGCTTTATTGAGAAAATTCTATAGTTTGTAAGATATTTGTTGTTTCTTTTCTTCAATTTCTGCAATTTCAACCAATCAATGACGTCCATTGAAGTAAAAAAACATTCTGTGCCGTATGAATATGTCCCTCGTTTCCCCCTAACTCTAACCCTAACCCTAACTAAACCTAACCCTAAAACAGATTGAAATGCAATAGATCGATACTAAGGTCATAGTTATGGGTGACAATTTCATATGACACCGCTAGAAAAAACTGCCGTTCAAACTGAAAAGATCCGAGTTGTGTAAGACAACGTCATATGTTTCCTCGATGGAAGATCTTCCTCTCCAAAGTTTTGTTGGTTTCGAATTGTTATTGATGTTTTGGTAACTTTGCTTTCTTTTCGATATAGGGATGTTGGCTCCCACGCAAACCCATTATGAACTCTGGGAAGTGGAGGTCCATATTAGTCTTGCCTCTACCCTTTCACCTGTCCTGTATAGAAAGCCCTGGTTAGGGCAGCGGACTCGCGGTCATAGGATCGCGGTTTCGATTCCCAGACCGGGCGTTGTGAGTGTTTATTGAGCGAAAACACCTAAAAGCTCCACGAGGCTCCGGCAGGGGATGGTGGTGATCCCTGCTGTACTCTTTCACCACAACTTTCTCTCACTCTTACTTCCTGTTTCTGTTGTACCTGTATTTCAAAGGGCCGGCCTTGTCACTCTCTGTGTCACGCTGAATATCCCCGAGAACTACGTTAAGGGTACACGTGTCTGTGGAGTGCTCAGCCACTTACACGTTAATTTCACGAGCAGGCTGTTCCGTTGATTCGGATCAACCGGGACCCTCGTTGTCGTAACCGACGGAGTGCTTCCTATAGAAAGCCCTCCAAGGAGTTTGCACTCTTTTGACATAGATCTCAAGGTCGTTGAGACATACAAGCCACCACATCGCAAGCAAAACCGAACCTTGTGGTGGGAATGCATTGCATAATCGGTAGATATTTTATCAACCTTAGATAGAGGAATAACAAACTTGACTATAACGGGAATTGAACTTAGAACGGAAAGAAGTGTTATCAAATCACACAAGCTAAAATTATTCTGTCATTTTGCCTGTCTTCTCCTTATTCTAATGAATCATTAATCAAATATCCATCAATCGTACATAACTCCTATTTACGTCACCTGAAGACCAAGCTATCGGATGTTGTTACACATCGCTGATCACAATGCAGTTTTGAATTGTTTTAGCCTTCAAATGACGCCACTCCGCTGGCTAAGCGAGCTGGTCAATACACACCCTTGATCGAAAGGACTGGAGAAATGTAAAAGGAAGTGTTTTGCTCAAGAATACAACGAGCCGCCCAGGCAGCAAATCGAAACCACAATCTAGCGATCGTGAGTGCAACAGCCTAACCACTGGGCCACGCACCTCCTATTACAGAAAAATAATAGGAGAGTATTGTAGTTTGCTTGAAGCATTGTGTATTGTTTGTAAAGAATAAAAAGTTTTGAATGGTATAACAATGTACGAGCTGGCAGAACCGTTAGCACGCCGGGCGAAATACTTAGCGGTATTTCGTCTGCCGTTACGTTCTGAGTTCAAATTCCGCCAAGGTCGACTTTGCCTTTCATCCTTTCGGGGTCGATAAATTAAGTACCAGTTACGCACTGGGGTCGATGTAATCGACTTAATACCTATGTCTGTCCTTGTTTGTCCCCTCTGTGTTTAGCCCCTTGTGGGTAATAAAGAAATAGGTATAACAATGTACTATAATAGAGACAATGGACTAAATACCTGTTGTAATTTAGTCATCCATAGTCTGATATGACGTTTCGGAATAATATTCCTTCTTCAGATATTCTTAGATGGAGTCGCTGCTATAATCGGTTTTCTAACGGCTTTTCTTTTTTATTTTGTTTTGGAAGCGTCTCAGCAGTGGTCTCACGATGCTCCTTCCGGCATTCCTCATAAGAAGTGTGTGAGGTCGGCCATGTCTTTCATATCTCGTATTTTGGGGAATATCCACATTTATTCATCTCATAAAGCGGTGAAATAAATGAATGAAACACACAATTTTTTATACAGAAGCTAAAGAACCCAGGGTAACCTCGACGTCCTGAGTTTAGTAAATCACCGAGCTCGATTTGACCGTCCATCCTTTAGTGAATATCTTTATATATAAAAGTGAAGTTGTGTGTCTGTCTAATCCGATTTAGATTCCTAACTACTCCCACATTTTGCGGTGCAGTTTAACCTAAAGCGGGTATCTTATAGTCGTGATTCATATCGAGCCCTTCTGGGTATTAGCGCGCGTCTACAATGAGTCTACGATTTAAAAAAAAATTACCATAATTTTTTCCCATTTTTAATGCATTTTTTTGCTATTATATAAGGGAAGTAACTCTCTAAAAATGTATTATTAAATCTCAGAACGTAAAAAGCTACAGTAACACCCCGCCTTTGTGGTTAGCCATATTGAGATGGCTATTATACTTTACATCTCTAAAAATGCTTATATAGTTATTTCCCTTACAAACCCGAGCAACGCCGGGCGATACTGCTAGTTTGAAATAAAAGAGTCAAGTAATGAAACAGATTCAACAGACTGTAGCACTTTCCTGTGGAGGCGCGTGGCTTAGTGGTTAGGGTGTCAGCATCATGATCGTAAGATTCTGGTTTCGATTCCTGGACCGGGCGACGCGTTGTGTTCTTGAGCAAAACACTTCATTTCACGTTGCTCCAGTCCACTCAGCTGGCAAAAATGAGTAACGTTGCGATGGACTGGGGTCCCGTCCAGCTGGGGAACACATACGCCATTGAAACCGGGAAACCGGGCCCATGAGCTTGGCTAGGCTTTAAAAGGGCGAAAGAGAGAAGAAGTAACACTTTCCTACAAATCTGTCGAGCAGGAAGCAAAATATGTAATCGATATTGTGTAATATTTTTAGTATTCCAATATCTTAACAAAGAACAAGAGTTAAATTTTCGTCAAGCTTTTGACAAATCGTTTCACCAACATGTTTTAGCTTAGAGGCTATAGCATTTTTATTTTGTAATTTTTAATTGCCAATGACGACAATATAATTATAAACGTTACCTAATCTCAAATACTCCTCATCCTTTTCTGCTCTCCTCGTCTCTTAAACTTTTCAGGTAATATAATAAAACAAAAAAAAAAACCTTCTGGTTTCCGATATCTAGAAAATTTTCCTTCCAGTCCTGTCATTCAGACAAATAATCCGCTATGACGTCATATCATCAGCGTTCTCTTTTGTTTCGTTTTTTTTAGCAAAAAATAATGATGTATCATTTACCTTGGGAAACATGACTCGAATGTAAATTTGTTGGAAATGTTTCTATTATGACGTAATAATTGTAATTTTGTCTTTCTGTTAACAAAACCCTGACCTTGCTTATCGCTTTGTTACAGCTTCATTGCTTCTGCAGACACTGACACCGAGAATTCGAAAAGAATCTTAAATACTTTTTCATGGTATGAGAGAGAAGATGGGAGTTATACGGTGGTGCCAGGGGAACTAATGGATACAATTATGGCGTTGTGCGTAAGTTGACGTCTGACGTCAGATTTTTCTACTTTCACTTCTGACAACCAAAGGCATGACAGTGCCAGAGAGGGTGTAAAAGTGATTAAGGTGGAATTTTCGGATGAGAAGATAAAAGAGTATGAAAGGAAGGCTGAGAGAATGATAAGGAAAAATGGGCTTTTGATTGGAGATGATAAATGACGATGGGTTGTGAAGGACAGGTAAGTGATGCTGGCGGATGGGGCCGTCAGCATCGCTTTCATATTATCATCTCAAAAATTTTCATCCAACATACTTTTAATTTGTAATGTTCTGTGTCCCCAATGTCTTGTGGTGTCCCCTCTGTGTCGCCCCTAGTGGGTAATAAAGAAATAGACAATGGCACTGAAAGTATGGAGACTAGTTCTTGTCAGTTAAATCCAAGACATCAGAGAGATATTTCGACTAACCAGTATAGTCGACAGTTGACGAGGTTAGTCTACAATCACGAAATTCACTTTAGGCATTAAATACACCAGCTGGACTCTATAAAAAGTAAATCCTTTGATATCTCGGTAAGAGCTTTGTCTTCAATACGCAGACAACTAGAGAGAAATCTTCCACATACACCGCACAGAAATACTTACACATTGTCGTAGCGCACACATATATATATGCGGATGCGACTGGTCTACCGGTTAAGGTGTCTGGTTAAGTCGTGGTTCATAGATATTGTCATCGTATAAATATATACAGACGCAGGCGTGGTTGTGTGATATCATTATCCTTGTATCATTATCATTCATCTCATTAATGTCCGTGTCCAGCCCGCAAGCTTCCCTTACTCTATGTACTGCCCTTGTGGCAAATTTAATGAAATAAAGAAGCTTGCTTCCGAACTATGTGGTTCCGGGTACGGTCCCACTGCATGGGCACCTTGGGTGAGTGTCCTCTACTGTTGCCTCGGGCTGACCAAAGCCTGCGGTTTAAACGGTCAACAGCACGATGACCGGTGACAATTTCAAATGCAGTTTAAAGATATTTGAGCATTGTGTCATTTAAAGAAGTATAAACGTGTGTGTGTGTGTGTGTGTGTGTGTAATTTAAAGACATAGATGGATGTATGGATGAATGGATGGATAGATAGATAGATAGATAAATAGATAGATAGATAGATAGATAGATAGATAGATAGATAGATAGATGATAGATAGATAGATAGAGATAGATAGATAGATAGATAGATAGATAGATAGATAGATAGATGATAGATAGATAGATTAGATAGATAGATAGATAGATAGATAGATAGATAGATAGATAGATAGGTAGATAGATAGATAGAGATAGATAGATAGATAGATAGATAGATAGATAGATAGATAGATAGATAGATAGATACCACTGTATCGTTAGACAAATATACCAACAAACTTAGGCGGGTACATTTACGTATTTGGAATTTGCCACAGTTATGTCAAAAGCTTTCGTTGGGTCGAACAAAAACTTGTGAGAGAAGGGACCATTGCTCCTTGCACTTTTCTTGCAACTCTCTGATGCCAAAGATCATATTTATGATGATTCTACAAGATTTAAATCGACATTGAGTTTTGGAGTAACGACGGGATACGATGAGAGTTTGCAAAGCTATTCTGCTAGAGTATGTTAACTACCTTACTAACAGTTACAAATTTTAAAAAAAATATTGGGTTGTCCGGAAAGTTCGTGCCGATTTATAGTACTCTCTCTTTTACTTGTTTCAGTCATTTGACTGCGGCCATGCTGGAGCACCGCCTTTAATCGAGCAACTCGATCCCGAACTTATTCTTTTGTAAGCCCAGTACTTATTCTATCGGTCTCTTTTGCCGGACCGCTAAGTAACGGGGACGTAAACACACCAGCATCGGTTGTCAAGCAATGCTAGGGGGACAAACACAGACACACAAACATACACGCACACACACATATATATATATATATGCATATATACGACGGGCTTCTTTTAGTTTCCGTCTACCAAATCCACTCACAAGGCATTGGTCGGCCCGGGGCTATAGCAGAAGACACTTGCCCAAGGTGCCACGCAGTGGGACTGAACCCGGAACCATGTGGTTGGTTAGCAAGCTACTTACAACACAGCCACTCCTGCTTACCTTCCGACTTATTTTAGAACATGGTTGAGTCCATAAAATAGGATTTGACTACATACCTCCATTTAGAGCACAGTTTAATCCATCTTTTCGTGGAAGAAGGTTTATGTTCCTATAACCTGTGTTAATTCTGTAACCCTTTAGAATGGAAGATAAGAAAGTTCATTTTCGGCACTTGATGCTTTGGTAACGAACGTAGCGGCAGACGAGATACCTATTTCTTTACTACCCACAAGGGGCTACTCACAGAGAGGACAAACAAGGACAGACAAACGGATTAAGTCGATTACATCGACCCCAATGCGTAATTGGTACTTAATTTATCGACCCCGAAAGGATGAAAGGCAAAGTGGACCTCAGCGGAATTTGAACTCAGAACGTAACGGCAGACGAAACACCGCTAAGCATCTTCCGTGAAATATATCTTGAAGTACATATATAAAGGATATGACTGTGTTCAGATATAAATACAAAAATACAATAATGAAATTTCGCAGTACATAAATAAACAGAAGCAATGTGAAGGTAACTAGAATTCACAACGCACGCTAACTCGCATGCTGTGATTGCCTTCCGGTACCGCCTGAACATCGGCTGCCTTGGTTTACTTTTAAGAAGGCGCTGGGAGAGAAGTATTTCGAAATATGCAAAATAGAAACACTCTCCTCGCGGCATGGTTCGGTCTACATGAAACTGGAAGGTGCCAGACGATCTCTCTCTCTCTCTCTCTC